>NW_026126475.1:1800000-2030390 GCF_943737965.1 Phodopus roborovskii
CATTATTTTTTACCATATTCTATGTATGTATACTTTTCTTGTATTCAAGACATTTTGTATATTGATACAATTTGGGATATTTATCTTGTTGCCCTTTATATTCAAGACCTCTTGTCTTGACACTTATACTCTACCTCTATTTTACATGTATGTATATGTAAATAGTTATATTAAGTATTTGTTCCTGCTTTACTCAGGGAAGTTTTAATCAGTCTTTTTATCTACTTCCTGAGTATTACAGATTATCTTCACTCATGTTTCCTGTGCCTATGAGATTAGTCAGATATAGATGCTTAATCTTCAATCACTTCATAGACATGCAGAACATGGCATTTAAATGTTTTAATATTAGTACTCCACTGACATGAGACACTGTTGCTCCTGACAGCACTGTGAACTTTCCCAAAAATATGTTGGACACTGTTGTTGCTCCTGCTGGAGTTCAATCTTGCCTCAGCTAATGGCCTGTTGGGCAAAGAATTGCCCCCACCTTGACCACTGATTTGGACATGCAGTCCTATGTACTTGCAGGAGACAAATATAGAAGACTGCTAGACATTGCCAAGTCAGGGTGAGACAGCCATTCTACCTCCCTGCTGTTGCTGTGGTCTGTCACGTTCTCTTGGCCTCAGCCAAAACTGGGTGTACCAACGTTGCTGTGAGACCTAGGGTGACTGTCCAGGTGGCTTGCTATTTCTGTCCTTGCTGCACCTTTTGGAAGTTGTCCACCCTCACTTCCTGTGTACTCTAGTATCGTTATTTTCATTCTCAGGTCTTGATGAAGTTGAAGATTAAACTATCACAACTATTATTCTCTCTTCCTGCTTAGATATATTAGGTACTAGACTTACGTCTTCCAGCTTAGGACAACTCTATTGTAAACTCCGTTATGCCTTCACCCTAGGACTAGATATGTAGGTCATTTTCTTCTCCATTTTCCTTTTCTTAGAGCACACTTGTTATTCACTGTTTTGTATATAGTTTTGTATTAGGCCTAAATCTTTTCCTTAGACTAAAAGGGGAATTGTAGTGAGATAGTCCTTCTGTGGCACTGACCACACCCATTGGTGGGTAGCGCCGGAATGCAAAGTGCAGTGCAGAAGTGCGCAAAAAATGAGAAGCGGTGAGTCCCTTCTCAGGTCCGCTTTGGCGGCAAAGATCTCCTTTGCCATAAGGAAGAAGCAAATGTCCCAAATCTGTGGTGAGTCCACTTGGTTAGGCAAGGAACCCTGACCGTTGGGGAATGTAGGGGAGGGGAGCGGCGTCTGCTGCCTCAGTGAAACCCAGGTCCCCTGAAAGTCCTAATCCCGCTTCTGACACCAGATATTGTGGTTAAATAAGGATCAGGATAAACTAATAGGCCAAATACATGTTTATTCAGGGAGAAATAACTTACAACCTAGACAGATGAACACCAGGAAATTCCACTTGATGCTCACCTGTCCCAGTCACGCCAGCAAGAGAGCTTTTCCCGGCTCTCTAACCTCCTTCAACAGGTCACTTTTGCCCATGATTCCACCCCACAATGGGCAAGGTCAGTGCCACAGAAGGACTATGTCACTACACTTCCCACATGCTAAAATTAGCATACCCTCCGATGGACTAACCTTTCAGCCTCACTGATTTTCTCACAAAAACAAAGCAGGGCTCTTTTTCTTTCTTTCTTCCTTTCTTTTATTTATTTATTTATTTATTTATTTATTTATTTATTTTTTGAGTTAGACATATTTAACAGTCTCTCAAGCTACAACATGCCTATAGTGATATAAACTTGAAAATAAAAGCATCATTATACCATTCAAGTACATTGTTGTGTATTTAAACCTATTTTCTATGCTTCAATTTTCTCATTTCCAGAAAGGAAACAGTACCATTACATTAATTGCCTCTACCATAATCCTTTCCTATTTATTAAAATAAAATAAACTTCTCTACATTCTCTTACTTTTAGAGCAGCTTGATCTCATGGTTTTTCAGAGTTGTTTTGATTTGCATTTGGCTGATGACAAAGGATTTGAGCACTGCCTTATGTTTCTTTCAGTCATTTTTTATTCCTCAGATCTGAATAGCGAATTATCAATTATCAATAACTCAATCATGAAATCACAGGAGACAATTAACACCAACAAGGAGGATCCAGACTCCACTCTTCCTGGAGTAGAAAAAGCAAGACTCGAGTAATGAACTAATCAGATAGTTACATCGACTGTCACATTTGAGTCACACAAGGTGGCACCAAACTTCAGGGTTCACAGATTATATATTGAAACAATGTGATAATTACATCTTTGAATATGAAAGCAGTTGAACTTTTTTATATCATCAATTCCTGGGCAGTCATACTAGAACAATAAATTGTGCTGTCATCGCTGACTTTTAAAAATCCATGAGTTAATAATCAGATAATCAAACTGTCTTGCCTGATGAACTCTGCTGGCCTGACATCATCACCAGAGCCTGAATCGCTGTTGTGGTGGGCGCATACCTGGCGTAGCAGTAGTAGCTAAAATAGTGATATTAGCTGGCAAAGATGACTGCAACAGGGGCAACACAAGCAGAGCTGAAAGATAGCATTCCTTTGTGTTCCGGGTCATCATCCTTTTGCCAGGTCTCGGTTATGGTGCCGACATCCTGGTGCCAATGCTTCTTTTTTTCGTAGATCACAACCAATGTGAAGATGTGGAGGAAGATCGGGGAGTCAAACACCCAGACCATCAGGCCTGCCTTTGTGAAGTCCTTGTACTTCTAGGAGGGCAACCTGAAATCTTCTGGACTTAATCATCCAGCATCCCTATTACCCTGGGTGAAGCACAGATCATTCAGCAACTGCTTTGTCCATACCTACAACCTTCCAAAACTTGTCCCTGACAGATATTTGTACCCTAATTGTAATTGATGATGTCATTGTCCATCGTTTAAATAATTTAAATAATTAAAAAGTCAGTAATAGCTAACGGTCACAATAAAGAGGTGATGTAGCATTTTACTGGCAAGTCAGAATGGCCAGACTCCAGACATAAAGGATGTCATCATCATCAATTGAGTCATTGAATCATAAAATGTGATGATATTGCACATTAACTCCACAAGAGGGAGCTTCACAAGTCTCTTCATGGAATGGAGGATTATTGTTTACATAACAATACAAATATTTACATTATCCTGGGGATTAACACAGATTGTCAATTTAAATACATTAATTATGTAATTAGATGATCTGTGGCACCAGATTCCAGGTGTCATGGACGATATAATCATTGTTTTATATAATTAAATAATCAAATAATGAGTACATGTAACATCATCCACTTCCCTAAGGTGGCTCCAAACCAGGCTCATGAACGATGCTGTCGTGATTAATTTAAATATTTTAACTACATAATTGATATTAAGATGGTCTATCATAATTGCCTTCTACATCATGGAACCATAATCCATTGATCATGGATTATCTATAGTCCTATTTTAATAATTAAGTTATGACAAGATCAGAGAATGAAATGTTCTGCCACACTTGACACAATTTTTTTCTCACTTGACTCCCACACTATTGTGTGAAAGTTCCCTGACCATCCCTTATGTGATCACAGAGTATAGTAGTAAAATGAGTAAATGTGGAAATGTCATTGTGTATGCAGGGTTTTAGAAGATATCACATATATAATGTTGGACAGTTGCATCAAAACAGATGGACTACAATCCAATTATCCCTCAGTCTACTCTAACAAATGGATTACCGCCTTCCTGAAGGAAGTAAACAATGGAAAACTCAACTTTTAATGAATAATTGTGAGTCTTATTATCTTTTAATCCATAGTTTTACTTCTTAGGAGAGAGAGAGCATTTATAAACAGACGTCTTTGAACTGTTTCTCCACAGATTATGTTCTCTGATATTAGGTAATCTTGAATTTGGTAACCAGTAAAAGCTGTAGGCAAACTTCCAGAGACTTGGCTGTGACTTGGTGAGGTGAATCATATGCTGTGTTTAACATTTTAGGAGATAGTTGTCTTGGGAGATTGTAATGTCTCTTGACAATACTTGATCGAAGCTGCTGTGTGGTCTTTGGCCCATGATACAAAGATACAGAATGCAAGCAGGGTTGCCAAACAATATTCATGAACCAACATTCTGTCACATTCTAGTGCACCTCCCACATGCTAAAATAGCATACCCACAGATGGACTAACCTTACAACCTCACTGATTTTCTCAAAATCCAAGCAGGCCTCTTTTTCTGAGTTATACCTATTTACCAGTCTCTCAAGCTACATCATGCCTCTAGTGATTTAAGCATGAAAACGAAAGCATCATTATGCAAATCAAGTACATTGATGAGTTTGAACCTATTTTCTATGCTTCAATTTTCTCATTTGCAGAATAGAAACAATGCCATTTATTGCCTCTACCATAAACCTTTTCTATTTACTGAAAAAAAAACATAAATTCTCATTACTCTCATACTTTAAGAGCAGCTTGATCACATGGTTTATCAGAGTTGTTTTGATTTGCATTTGGCTGATGACTAAGCCTGTTGAGCACTGTCTTATGTTTCTTTCAGTTACTTTTGATTTCTCAATTGATAATTCTCTATTGAGACTTGTATCATATTTCTAATATGATTATGTAGAGTAATTTCGAGTTGGTGTTGTGTCAGTCTATCAGCCTGACAGAGGTCATTAGATAAGATTCTCTGATCCTGAGATTGTTAAATTATTCAATTTGTAAAATCGTTGTTGACTGTGTCCTTCATGGGTCAGTTTTGTCGCAAAGCCTCAGAAACTGATGATGCAGAAATAATACAGTTTTATTTAAAATATTGTTTAATCATTTGAGCGTTAAAAATCTATTATTACATAATTAATAATCACCCAGTGTCCCTCATTCTCTGGGCACTGTTTCTGGGACCAATCTCTTTCTTTGTCAATCACACAGCAGCCAAAACCATAATGGATGACAAAATCATTAGTCACGTAATGAAATAAGGAAATAATTGAATAGTCCTGCATGCTTCACTTTCATAAGATGGAACCAAACTCCAGTGATTGTCAAAGAGGTAATATTTAAATAATTAAATAATGCCACAGGATTATCTCCCATGGAAGAATGGCCAGAGTCGAATCATGAAAGACAACATCTTTATCGACTTAAATAATTAATATGTAATGAAAAATAATTGATTAAAGACACGGTGGTGCATACTTAAATCCCACATGCAGAAGTCAGACCGTTCTCCTCCTGGAATATTGATTTACTCTAAAAACTTAAATTGATAATTAATTAGTTGGCACTTTATACTGACTCTGACAAGATGGCACCAAACTTGTGAATGTATGGCTGATGTAATGATCTATTTCAGTAGCTAAATATTCAAGTTATTATGTTATATTACATCAGCAACTCCCAAAATCTGAATTTTAAAGGGACTTATGGTCCATAACATCGCCTTATTTTAATTAAGTTAATTAAATAATGAATTATTATTATTTAATTTCCTAATTTTGCAGTTAAATAAGTAAGTTTAGTATTAGATGTTGTGACGGTCTGGCATGACTGACTCCCATAAGGAGGTTCAAAACTCCAGTGATCACTGAATAAATAATGACAGATTTTCATAATTAAATGAACAAAAATGAAACAAGTGGATGGTGTTTTGTATGTGACTCCTATGAGATTGCTCAAAAATGAAGAGATCATTGAGTTTTTAATCATAGATTTGAACAAAAAAAATGAATAATGAGATAATTTCTCATAATGCAACCCTAGAGAGATAACAAAATATCATCACTGATTTAAATAAATAAATAAATAAATGTAATCACAGAAGACAATTAACACCAACAAGGTGGATCCAGACTCCACTCTTCCTGGAGTAGAAAAAGACAGATTTGAGAAATGAAATAATCAGATATTTAGATAGTCTGGCTCAATGGAATGACACAAGGTGGTGCCAAACTTCATGGTTCACAGTTTATATAATGACACAATTGAAGAATTACATCTTTAAATATGTAAGTGGTTGAATTTTTTTTTTTTTTTGTATCATCAATACCTGGGCAGACATGGCACACATGATATTGTACGTTGCCATCGTGGATTTTTAAAATTCCATAAGTCAATAATCATATAATCATAATTCCTTTCCTGATGAACTCTGCTGGCCTGACATCATCACCAGAACCTGAATCTCAGTTGTGGTGCGGCAGGACCTGACATCATGGGCCCATACCTGGTGTAGCAGTAATAGCTAAAATGTTGACATCAGCTCAAAAGATGGCTGCAGCAGGGGCATCACCGGCAGAGCTGACAGAGATCAGTTCTTCTGTGCTCTGGGTCATCATCATTTCTGTGAGGTCTCGGTGATGGAGCCAACCTCCTTGTGCCACTATTTCTTTTCATTGTAGATTACAACCAATTTGGAGATGTGGAGGAAGAGCAGGGAGTCAAACACCCAGACGACTCTACCTGCCTTGGTGAAGTCCCTGTACTTCTTGGGGGGTACCATGGAATGTTCTGGACCCAATCATCCAGCATCCCTATTACTCTGGGTGAAGCATAGATCATGCAGAAACTGCTGTGAAAATGTCTAGAACATTCCTATCCTCGTCTCTGACAGATATTTTCAACTTAATCAGAATCGATGATGTCATTGTCCATCGATTAAATAATTTAAATAATTAAAAAGTCAGTAATAGCTAATGTTCACATAAAAAGGTGATGTAGCATGTTACTGGCAAGTCAGAATGGCCAGACTCCAGTCATGAAGGATGTCATCATCATCAATTGAAACAATTAATCATAAAATGTGACGATATTGCATTTGAGCTACCCAAGAGGGAGCTTTACAAGACTCTTCATGGAATAGAGGATTATAGATTTACATAATTATACAAATCTTTACATTATCTTGGGTCTAAACAAGAACTGTCAATTTAAATAATTTAATTATGTAATGAGATTATCTGTGGCACCATACTCCAGATGTCATTGTTTCACCTAACTAAATAATCAAATAAAGAGTTGATGTAACATCATCCATTTCATTAACATGGCTCCAAACCATGCTGTCCTGATTAATTTAAATATTTTACTTACATAATATGTAGATGGTCTAAAAACCTTGACTCCCACATCGTGGAACCATAATCCACTGATAATGGATTATCTATAGCCCTATTTTAATACTTAATTTATAACACGATCTGAGGATGAAATGCTCTGCCGCACTTGACGCAATTTTCTTCTCACTAGACTCACACAATATTGTGTGAAAATCCCAAGTTCATCCCTTATATGATCACAGAGTTTAGTAGTAAAATGTGTAAATGCGGACATGACATTGCATATGCAGGGTTTTGAGAAGATATTAAATATTTAATGTTGGATGGCTTCCACAAAACTGATTGACTAGAATAAAATAATCTCTAAGTCTTCTCTAACAAATGGATTGTCACCTTCCTCAAAGAAGTAAACAACGGAAAATGCACCTTTTGGTGAATAATTATGAGTCTTATTATCTTTTGTTCCATAGTTTTACTTCCTAGGAGAGAGAGCATTCATAAACAGAAGACTTTGCACTGTTTCTCCACAGACTATGTTGTCTGATAATTAGGTTATCTTGAATGAGGAAACCATTAAAAGCTGTAGGCAAACTTCCAGAGATTTGGTTATGATTTGGTTAGGCGAATCACATGTTGTCATAAAATTATAGGGGATAGTTATCTTGGGAGATTGCAATGTCACGTGAAAACAATTTCTAGTAGCTGCTCTCTGCTGCTTGGCCCATGATACCAGGATACAGAATGCAAGCAGGGTTGCCAGGCAACATTTATGAATAAACATTCTGTCACATTCTAGTGCCCCTCCCGCATGCTAAAAGGAGTATACCCACTGATGAACTATCCTTTCAGCCTCACTGAGTTTCTCACAAAAACAAAGCAGGGCTCTTTCTTTTGAGTTCTACATATTTACCAGTATCTCAAGCTACAACTTACCCATAGTGACATAAGCATGAAAAAGAAAGCATCATTGTACCATTCGAGTACAATGATGAGTATTTTAAACCTGCATTTCTATGCTTCAATTTTCTAATTTCTAGAACGGAAACAATACAATTAATCACCTCTACCATAATCCTTTTCCCTTTATTGAAAATAAAATAAACTCCTCTTCATTCTCTTACCTTTAGAGGAGCTTGATCCCATGGCTTCTCAGAGTGGTTTAGATTCGCATTAGGCCGATAATTAAGGATTTTGAGCAGTGTCTTATGTTTCTTTCAGTCATTTTGTATTCCTCAATTGACTGTTCTCTATTAAGTCCTGTATCCTGCTTTCTAATATGGTTATTTAGAGTGATTTATTGTTGGTGGTGTGTCATGTTATCAGCCAGACAGAGTTCATGACATGAGATTCCCTGATAAGGAGATTATTGAGTTATTCCATTTTTAAAATCGGTGGTCACTGTGTCCTTCATGGGTCAGTTCTGTTGCAACCTCTCAGAAACTGATGATGCAAATGAGTACAGATTATTAAAATCGTGTAATCATTCAATTGGTAAAAAAATCTACTATTACATAATCAGTAATCACTGTATAAGGCAGTGTCCACCATTCTCTGGGCACTGCTTCTGGTACCGATGTCCTGCTGTGTCAATCCCACAGAAGCCAAATGATGGATTACACCAGCATTGCTTACACAATCAAATAAGTTAATAATTGGATAGTCCTCCATAATTAACTTTCATAAGATGGAACCAAACTCCAGTGATTGTCAAGGAAGTAGTACTTAGATAATTAAATAATGCCACGTGATAAACTCCCATGGAGGATTGGCCCGACTCCAGTCAAGAAGAACAACATCTTCATTGATTTAAATAATTAAGATATAATGAAAAAAGATTGAAAAATGACATGGTGGTGCATACTTAAATCCCACATGGAGTAGTTAGACTGATCTCTTCCTGGAATAATGATGTTTTTAAAAAATTAAATTGATAATTAATTAGTGGGCCTTTTATATTAACAATGACGAGATGGCACAAAAGTGCTAATCCTATCGCTGATGTAAAGAACTATTTACAGAGCTAAATGATTAAGTAATGAGAAGATATTACAACATCAACTCCCAAAATCGGACTCCAAAATGACTTATGGTCCATAACATTGCTTGTATTTTAAATACGTAAATTAAATGACCAATTATTATTAATTTCCTAGTTTAACAGTTAAAGAAGTAAGTGTAGTATGAGATGACGTGATGGTCTGGTACAACGGTCTCCCCTAAGGAGGCTCAAACCTCCAGTGATAACTGAATACATAATGACAGATTTTCATAATTAAATGAATACACATTAAAAAGTGGATGGTGTTTTATGTGTGAAGCCTTAATGATTGCTCAATACTGAAGAGACATTGAGTTCTTAATCATAAATTTCAACAAAAAATGAAAGAATAAAGAGATAGTTTCTCATAATTCACCACTAGAGAGGTAACAAAATGATATCAACATTGATTTAAATAAAGAAAGGAAGAAAGAAAGAAAGAATTCACAAGATACAATTTAGCACCAACAAGATGGATCGAGACTCCACTCTTCCTGTATTAGAAAAAGACAGATTTGAATAATGAAATAATCAGAGAGTTACATCATCTGTCACACTTGAGTCACACAAGGTGGCACCAAACTTCAGGGATCACAGATTATATAATGAAAGAATTTAATAATTACATCTTTAAATATGTAAGCCATTGACCTTTTTTTGTATCATCAATTCCTGGGCAGAATTGTCAGTTACGAAATTGAATGCTGTCGTCACGCATTTTTAAAATACCATCAGTTAATCGTCAGATAATCATACTGTCTTGCCTAATGAATTCTGTTGGCCTGACATCATCATAAGCACCTGAATCTCTGTTGTGATGCAGCAGGACGTGAGATAATGGGCCCAATCCTGGCATAGCAGTAGTAGCCACGATGTTGATAACAGCTGTAAATATGGGTGCAGCAGGGGCATCACCGGCATAGCTGAGAGAGAGATGTTCTTCCATGTTCTGAGTCTTTATCCTTTTGCCAGGTCTCGGTGATGGTGCCGACTTGCTAGTGCCACTCCTTCTTCTCATGGTAGATCACAACTGATGTAAAGATGTGGAGGAAGAGCAGGTAGTCAACACCCAGACCACCGTGCCTGCCTTGGTGAAGTCCTTGTATTCTCGGTTGGCACCGTGCAACCTTCTGGACTCAATCACCCAGCATCCCTCGTACACTGGGAGATGCATAGATCATTCAGAAAATGTTCTTCCCATGTCTACATCTTACCTAAACTTGTCCCTGACAGATATTTGCACCCTAACCATAATTGGTGATGGCACTGTCTCTCGTTTACATAATTTGAAGAATTTAAGAAGTCAGTAATACCTAACTGTCACAATAAATAGGTGATGTAGCATTTTACTGGCAGGGAAGCATGGTCAGAATCCAGGCATGAAGGATGTCACCATCATCAATTGAAAAAATGTATCATACAATGTGATGTTATTGCACATTAACTCCACAAGAGTGAGCTTTACAGGTCTCTTCATGGAATGCTGGATTGTTGTTTACATAACTATAAATATATTTACATTATCTTGGGGATTAAAACAGATTTTCAATTTAAATACATTAATTATGTAATTAGATGATCTGTGGCACCAGATTCCAGGTGTCATGGACGATATAATCATTGTTTTATATAATTAAATAATCAAATAATGAGTTCATGTAACATCATCCACTTCCCTAAGGTGGCTCCAAACCAGGCTCATGAACGATGCTGTCGTGATAAATTTAAATATTTTAACTACATAACTGACTTTAAGATGGTCTATAATAATTGACTCCCACATCGCGTCACCACAATCCACTGATCATGGATTATATTATGTCCTATTTTAATAATCAAATAAAAACAAAATCAGAGGATGAAATTGTCTGCCATACTCCACACAATTGACTCTCTGTTGACTCCCACATGATTGGGGGAAACTCCCAGGGACATCACTTATTTAATCGCAGAGCAGAGTACTAACATGTTTAAATGCTGTACTGTCATTGTGTAATCAGCGTTTTTAGAAGATATCACATATTTAATATTGGACGGCTGCCTCAAAAGAGATGGACTGAAATCCAACAATCCCTAAGTCTAACAAATGGATTATCACCTTCCTGAAGGAAGTCAACAATGGGAAACTCACCATTTGATGAAAAATTGTGAGTCTTATTATTTTTTCTTCCATAGTTTCGATTCATAGGAGAGAGAGTATTCATAAACAGAAGACTTTGAACTGTTTCTCCACAGACTACATTCTCTGATGATTAGGTAATCTTGAATTTTGTAACCAGTAAAAGTTGTAGGCACACTTCCAGAGGTGTGGATATGACTTGTTTAGACGAATCAAATGCTGTTATGAAAAGTTTTAGGAGATAGTTATCTTGGGAGACTGTAATGTCCCATGATAACACTTTCTCCAAGCTGCATTCTGGTCCTTGACCCATGTTACTAGGATACAGAATGCAAGCAGGATTGCCAGGCAATATTTATGAACCAACATTATGTCACATTCTAGTGTCCCTCCCGCGTGCTAAAAGGAGTGTATCCACCGATAAACTAACCTTACAGCCTCACTGAGTTTCTCACAAAAACAATGCAGGGCTCTTTCTTTTGAGTTCTACATATTTACCCATCTCTCAAGTTACAACATGCCTATAGTGACATAAGCATGAAAACGAAAGCATTATTGTGCCATTCAAGTACAATGATGAGTACTTTAAACCTGTTTTCTATGCTTCAATTTTCTAATTTCTACAATGGAAACAATACAATTAATCGCCTCTACTATAATCCTTTTCCCTTTATTGAAAATAAAATAAACTCCTCTTCATCCTCTTACCTTTAGAGGAACTTGATCCAATGGTTTCTCAGAGTTGTTTAGATTTGCATTAGGCTGATGATTAAGAATTTTGAACAGTGTCTTATGTTTCTTTCAGTCATTTTGGATTCCTCAATTGACTGTTCTCTATTAAGTCTTGTAACCCACTTTCTAATATGGATATTTAGAGTGATTTATTTTTGGTGGTGTGTCATGTTATCAGCCTGACAGAGTTCATTAGATGAGACTCCCTGATCAGGAGATTATTCAGTTATTCCATTTTTAAAATTGCTTGTCACTGTGTCCTTCATGGGTCAGTTCCGTTGCAACCTCGCAGAAACTGATGACGCGAAACAGTACAGATTTTTAAAATCGTGTAATCATTCGATTGTTAAAAACGTACTACTACGTAATCAGTGATCACTGTATGAGGCCGTGTCCCCCATTCTCTGGGCACTGCTTCTGGTACCGATCTGCTGCTGTGTCAATCCCACAGCAGCCACATGACGGATGACACCATCGTTACTTACGCAATCAAGTAAGTTAATAATGGGATGGTCCTCCATACTTAACTTTCATAAGATGGAACCAAACTCCAGTGATTGTCCAGGAAGGAGTACTTAGATGATTAAATACTGCCACGTGATTAACTCCCATGGAGGAATGCCCCTACTCCAGTCAAGAAGAACAACATCTTCACCGATTCAAATAATGAATATATAATGAAAAATAATTGAGTAATGTCATGGTGGTGCATACTTAAGTCCCACATGGAGTAGTCAGACTGGTCTCTTCCTGGAATAATGATTTATTTATAAAATTAAATTGATAATTAATTAGCTGGCGTTGGATACTAACACTGACGAGATGGCACCAAAGTCCTAAAACTATCGCTGATGTAATGACCTATTTACAGAGCTAAATGATGAAGTAATGAGATGATGTTACTTCATCTACTCACAAAATCTGACTCCAAAAGGGACTTAGGGTCCATAACATTACCTGTATTTCAAACACGTTAATTAAGTGATGAATTATTATTTAATTTCCTAGTTTAACCGGTAAATAAGTAAGTGTACTATTAGATGATGTGATGTTCTGGCACGATGGACTCCCCTAAGGAGGCTAAAAACTTTAGGGGTCACTGAATACATAATGACAGATTTTCATAATTCAATGAATAAACATTAAACTAGTGGATGGTGTTATATGCACGAAACCTAAAGATTGACCAATACTGAAGAGTCATTGAGTTCTTAATCATAGATTTGAACAATAAAATGAATGAATGGAGAGATAATTTCTCATAATTCACCCCTAGACAGATAACAAAATGAGATCAACATTGATTAAAATAAATAAATAATGAAATCGCAAGAGACATTTTAACACCAACAAGGGGGCTCCAGACTCCACTCTTCCTGCAGTAGAAAAAGACAGATTTAAATAGTTATTTAGAGTTATTTATTGTTGGTGGTGTGTCATGTTATTAGCCCGACAGAGTTCATTAGATGACCGATCTCCTGCTGTGTCAGTCCCACATCAGCCAAATGACGGATGACATCATCATTACTTATGCAAACACAATAAGTTAATAACTTGATAGTCCTTCTTAATTAATGTTCATAAGATGTAACCAAACTGCAGTGATTTTCAAGGAAGTAGTATTTAGATAATTAAATAATGCTACACGATTAACTCCGTGGAAGAATGGCCAGACCCCTGTCAAGAATAACAACTTCTTCATCGATTTAAATAATTAATGTACAATGAATAATGATTGAATTATGACATGGTGGGGAATACGTAAATCCCACATGGAGTAGTCAGACTGATCTCTTCCTGGAATAATGATGTGTTTAAAAAATTAAATTGATAATTACTTAGTATGCATTTTATATTAACACTGACAAAGTGACACCAAAGTCCTAAACCTATCACTGATGTAAAGATCTATTTACTTAGCTAAATGATGAAGTAATGAAATGATGTTACATCAACTCCCAAAATCTGACTCCCAAAGGGACTTATGGTTCATAACATCACCTGTATTTTAAATTCGTTAATTAAATGATGAATTATCATTCAATTTCATAGTTTAACAGCTAAGGAAGTGTAAGGAGGCCCAAACTCCAGGGATCACGGAATACATAATGACAGATATTCATAATTAAATGAATAAACATTAAACATTGGGTGGTGTTTTATCTGTGAAGCCTAAATGATTGCTCCATACTGAAGGGTCATTGAGTTCTTAATCATAGAGATGAACAAAAAAATGAATGAATAAAGAGATAATTTCTGATAATTCACCCCTAGAGAGATTACAAATTGATATCAACATTGATTTAAAGAAAGAAAATGGGAAAGAAAGAAATGAAGAAATGAAGGAAGGAAGGAAGAAAGAACGAAATCACAAGAGTCAATTTAACACCAACAAGGTGGATCCAGAATCCACTCTACCTGGATTAGAAAAAGATAGATTTGAATAATGAAATAATCAGATAGTTAGATCGTCTGTCACACTTTAGTCAGCTCCTCCACGGAAACTCAGATTGTTAGTTGGGAGCAGTCTTGTAGTTCTCTACCTTAAATGCCCTTTCCAGAGAGTGAGATCAACAACTAACTCATCCATGGATCTCTCAACTAATGCCTGTTGGAAACAGGAGCAAACACCCATACATAAACACTGAGTCGAACTGGAACCCAGATGCAGATGGAGAGGATAAGACCATGCGGCAGAAACATATACAGACAGCTTACCTGAACAAGGAGGAGTTAACGGCCACTAGACTGATAACTGGGAAGCCAGCATGGGACTGACTCAGGCCCCCCTGAATATGGGTCTCAGCCAGAAGTACTGAGCATTCTAAGGGACCTCAGACTGTGGAGCCAGGATGTATCCCTGGTGCACAACAGGACTTTGCTAACACATCCCCCATGGAGGGATAACTGCCTTAATCTAGAGACAGGAGAGAAGCCCTAGTCCCTACTTCACATGACCTGTCAGATCTACATGACCCCAACTGGATGGGATTCCCCTACATATGGAATTGGGGTAGGTGGATGGAAGGGAGGGTGGTTAGAGTGCATGTGAGAGGGCAGAGAGGATAAAAGGGAGGGAAGGAGGGATGGAGAGAGGAAAGAGGGAGGGAAAGAAGGAAGGAGGGACGAGAGGGAACTGGGATCAACATGTAAAATAATAAATTAAATTAAAAAAATGCTTTGTCTCCAAAATTTAATTTGAAGGACATGTTACTGGGGAAAAGGATTTCTATTTTTGTTTCCAGAGAAAATGAAAAGATGTGGATTTCTTCCAGACTAATGTTGTTTAATCATTCCAGACTGCCTGAATCAGAGTACAAGTTGATCCTACATTCAAAACAGCTGGACAAAGCAGCCTTACAGACTACAGCCAGGATTTCTGAATCTTCTTTGAATCCCCTTGACAGCACCCCTTACCACCTGGAAGTAGTTTGGAAAGAATGACGCCCAAATTCCCAAACATTGTGTATAAATGTTTGTTTTCATTTAATTGGACTTTGTTATATAAAATAAAATAATATAAAATAAAATAATTTAGGACTATCGTCTAAAATTAATAAAGCAATGCAAATGTTCTTTTCAATGCTGTTAACAGTTCACTGATCAGAGACAATGACTTTTATCTAAACTCAGTAAACAAAATCTCTGGTGCACTGACCACAGGCAGGTCAGAATAAGTGTTTTTTGATCTCATGCTTCAAAAGAATTACTGGCATTTTATAATATGTCTGTAAAGTTTGACCAAAATGTGTTCCTTGTAATTTCTGTATAAAAACCTAATACTCTAAATGAAAAATCGCAGCAGGTGCAAACCTCCTCCAGTGTGTTTGTGTCTGTCTGTCAAGCCAAAGCCACTCCTGACCTGGTCATCGAGTTTTGGTACCCATGGAGACCCATCACCCACTGAGCAGTGTGCAGCATGAGGTGTTATTGGCCTGGTTGTATAGGAACTTCCAACTGTCAGGAAATAATAGCAGGAACCACTTCCAAAAGATGATAATTTGTCTTTCTCTCATAAGAAAGCTTGTTGATTTTTCTATCACTGTAGGTGTTTTACTCATGAATCTCAGAAAAACCGCTTGACAAATGCAAAATTATAAAAAGAGCATTCTTCATGGAAAGTTGAAAATTTAGAGAGGAATGGAGCTAGGAATATTTTTGTTTATGAACACTACTGTTAGCCAGCACAACTTAGTCAGTGAGCAGTTTTAAACTATCTGCATTATTCATGGATTCATGCTTCTCTACATACACAGGACTGGTAGGATTAATCTCTCCAAGCAGATGTTCTAGAATGTCTCAAAAGTTCTTTCTCTGTAGTTCAGCAATGCCTGCCTACCATGTGAAATCTTAAGAGTACAGTAGTTGTCTAGTTCATCAGGCTGGATGTCTCAACTTTTCTTCAATATATACTAAATTTTTCAAAGAATGTGGCTCTATTGCTAGTATAGGAATGAAATTGTAGCCAGAATTAGGAGAAGTAGCCCAAAAGAGAGCTTCCTCATTTACCTATGCAGGCAAACACCAGATGATTCGATCCATATTAAAGGTGCATCGGATTCTTTCTTGATTTGTGTTGATTTGCATTGCTGTTTTCAAGAAAGGCTTTATCTTTGTAGTCCTGGAACTCATTCAGTAGACCTGGATATCTTCAAATCATGAAAATCAGACAGCCTCAGCCTCAGTAGATTTGGGCTTAAGCATGTGCACTGCCACCAAACAGCTAATGGTGGATTTCATCAACTTTTCCACAACAGGGTTCCTCTCTGTGTCTTGGGTTGTCCTAGCACTTATTCTGCATGCCTGACTTTAAGCTCAAAGAATTCTGCCTGCCTCTGCAGGTGCTTCAGCTCTTTGGTTGGTCTTCCATGTTGAAATGCTGGATCTTTGTCCAGCAGCAATGGCAACAATGTACTACACACCATTATTTCACAACATAGCTTCATGTTCTCTTAATATGTAGAGATGGCTCAGCTGTTAAAGGCTAGGCTCACAACCAAAAACATAAGAGTTTGGTTCCCAGCAACCAGGAATATCTAGACCCTGCTGGTCAGGGCAAGTGGTGCCCTACATGATGCTCTCTTCATTTAAATTTTTTGAATGTGGAAGCCTATGAGCAATCTGTCGCAGACAGATTCTGATATGATGAAACTCAAGAGACATTTACTCAAGTCAAATGGAAAGAACCATGCCTGAGACTATGGAAAGAGCCCAACTTTCTCCTAATAGGGGGTTGAGAGGGGTGAGGGCAGGTTTGTGTTTTCTTGCAGGAAGAAGATGAGGTCCAGTGGCTGCCAGACCATTTGGTGGAGATGTGTGGAACAGGAAAACTGGACCTGAGACTTCAGAAGTGTAATACCTCCTCTCTCTCTCTCTCTCTCTGTCTGTCTGTCTCTCTCAAGGGTCATTCTCTAGAACGGTCAAGGCTTAAACCTATTGTTTTTACAACAAGGAGGAATTTGTGCAATAATCAAAGAGGAATGTTGCTTTTATGCTGATAAGACTGGCTTAATGGAAGACAGCTTAGATAGAATGCAGAAAAGTCTTGCTGAACGTAAATGGCAGTGGGAACAGGTCGAGTCCTAGTATAAAAATTCCTTTCCACCTCCCCTTGGCTTTCTACCTTGCTTCCTTCTTTCCTGGGACCATTTTTGGGATTGCTACTGATGATGACTTTTGGGCTTTGGGCATTCCAGAAATTAACTCAATTGATCAGAACTCAAATTGATTTCACGCTATTTCTGTACACTACCATCAGCTTTTGGAAAGAGAACAGGGCTCTTCTGAGAAACCTGATGAGGATGATGACAGTGCCAGTCCTGAACCACCTAGACAAGGACTCGATTTCACAGGACTCGAACAACAGAGGACCTGGTTCTCTCAAATATGAAGACGTCAATGACGGGAATATCTCAGTGCCACAAAATGTTTGCAGACCCTTCTCTTTGGCTATAAGTCGCTCAATGACAGCAGTAGCATAGGCCATCTCTCAGGAGCCCACTCATCTTGCCCGAGTTTCTTGCCCAATTTTTGACCATGTCCTTGAGTGCTGAGTGAGGATGCACCCTATGTAGATTAAGACAGGGGTCCTACCATTTGTCCCATAATGACAAGCCCATCCCCAGGGCCCGATTGTGGGAGCCCACTACGTAGCCTAAGATAGATGCTCCATAAAAAAAAGAATAAAATAGGGGGAGATGTTGGGATCCAGCCTTGAGTCACATACTCTTGCAGAATCTTAAAATTCTAATTGAGCTTTATCTTGGTAAAACAGAAAACTGCTAAAAAGTGGTCTGTTCTAATCCTTCCAGGAACTGAGATGAACCAGACACCAGGAACTGAGATAATCAGACGTTTATGGTCTGATGTTTATGGTGTGTGACCTTACCAGAGCCCCAGAGTCAGCAAAGCTACCCCTACCCACTTCCTCCCCGATTTGCTTTAAAAACCCCTCTTTGTGCCTAATAAAGTGAGACCTTGACAAGCATTGCTTGGTCTCATTCCTTCTTTCTCTCCCATTATTTTCAGGTATTAGCCCACCTCAACCCAGCAATAACTAGGCATTGCTGGTCAGAGAAATTATTATTTGAAATTCCATGATTCTTCATGTCCCCGTGATTTTTCCATGGGACACTTCATCGTGAAGTACTTCCTTCAAAGGGGATCACAAAGAGAGTCTTTATAATGTAAGGGTAAAGATATTTACTGATTGTGTCAGTAGAGGAATAGAAGACAGAAAAGAGATAGTGAGAGACAGAGAGAGAGAACTTAAAAGAGGGAGCCTTTATAGGATTGAAGAGAAAACTGAACCTACAGAAATGTCCAGAGAAATACAATACTGACCCCAACTAACAATTTGACCAACAGTAGAAAGGCTACCATAAATGCCCTTCCCTGATATTGAGATCGATGACTAACTTATCCACAACATAGAGCCCTCATCTAGTAACTGATGGAAACAGAAGCAAACAGCCACAAATAAACACTGACCTGAAAAAGAATACAGATGCAAAGAGACAGGACAAGACCAGTTTGCAGAAACGCATAGAGACAGCTGACCTGAACAAGGAGAACCTAACTGGCCCCCAGACTGATAGCTTGGAATCCATCATGGGACTGACTCAAACCCCCCTGAATATGGGTCTCAGCTAAAAGGCCTGAGCAGTCTAAGGAATTCCAGGCAGTGGAACCAGGATGTATTCCTGGTACACAAAAGGGACTTGTAGTCACATGCCCCATGGAGGTGTACTCCTATAACCTACAGACAGGAGAGAAGTCCTTTTCCCCACTTCAAATGACTTGACAGATTTATATGACCCCTCCTAGATGGCATCATGCTACATGTGTAGTGAAGGTGGATGGGAGGGGAGGTTGGTCATGGTGCATGTGAAGTGGTAGAAAGGCGTAGCGGGAGGGAGAGTGGGAGGAAGGGAGAGGGAACTTGGATACTTTTATCGATATGTAAAATAAAAATTAAAAAAAAAGCTCATGTGGAGTTTGTTTCTTTTTTTAGGGGAAAGGGAATGGGAAATGGGGGAAGGGAGGGGGGAAACTGAACTATGGGGACAGGAGCAGTAGAAAAGCAAGGGACAGGAAGGAGGGTAGACTGAGAGACAGGAAGAGAAGCAGAAAGAGAGAGAGGAAGAGAGAGAAAGGTAGGCAGGACCCTTTAAAAGGGAACATAGAGAATGTGCACAGGTGGTGCTCTTAGTGGCTGTAGCTGTGCACATAGCATGTCAGAACCCCAAGGGCAGGTCAGTAAAAATGCCCAAATACTAACACTTACAGAAAAAGTGCTTAAAAGCTAAAAATTAAAACTGGAATATGAACTTAGGCACACAGATCAGTCAGTGAATGTCTTGTTGTAGAAGCGTGTGGATCTAAGTACAATCCCATTTATGCAGTCACACAGAAAAGCAGGGATGGTATTGCATATGTGTAATCCTGCACTTGGTAGGTAGAGATGGTTGGGGCCTGCTGGCCAGCCAGTCACTGCCTGTAGGCTGGTTGTTTCTTTTTGAGGCTATGTGCCTAGTGAGTTAGGTGATAGATGTTAGATGATTGATTGATAAATAAATAGATAGATAGATACATACATACATGCATACATAGGTACATAGATTGATAATTGATTACTATAGACAGATAAGTGATAGGAGATGATAGATAGATAGATAGATAGATAGATAGATAGATAGATAGAAGATGAGAAATAGTTATGGGGCAGATAAGATAGATGCATGAGTAAAAATACTTGATATAGAAACCTGACAGCTTGAGTTAGAGTTCCAGAAATCCTGTGAAGATGAGAGGAGAGACTGACTCTTCATAACTCTCCCCTCACCTCCACATGTACCTCCCTACCTACACACACCCCAGTCACAGGGGAGCAATGTTTTAGGAAAAGAAGGTGATAGCCCTGGCCTAAACACACACACACACACACACACACACACACACACACACACACACACACACACACACACACACCAAATAAACCTATTAAATGTTGAATTTAAAAAAAAAAACTGAGGAGAGAATTCTCAATAGAGGAATCCAAAATGGCTGAAAAAAAACTAAAGAAATTGCTCACAATCCTTGCGTATAAGGGAAATGCAAATCAAAACAACTCTGAGATATATTACTCCAGCCAGAATGGCTAAAATTAGAAACACCAATGACAACTTGTGCTGGAGAGGATGTGGGGAAAGGGGAACACTCCTCCACTGCAGGTGGGAAAGCAAACATGTACTACCATTTTGGCGATCAGTGTGGCAGTTCTTCAGGAAAATGGGAATGACTCTACCACATTACCTAGCAATCCCCCACTTAGGAATATAGCCAAATAACCCACATCCATGCAACAAACACATGTTTATGTTCAGAGCAGCATTATTTGTAATAGCAAGAACATTGAAGTAACCTAAATGCCCTTCAACTGAAGAATGGATAAAGAAGATGGTGCACATTTCCACAATGGAGTACTATGCTGCGAACACACACACACACACACACACACACACACACACACAAACACACACACACACACAAACACACACACACAAACACACACACACTCACACACTGGAATCTTGAAATCTAGAGGCAAATGGATGGAGCTTGAAGAATCCATCCTGAATGAGGTAACCCAGTCAGAAAAAGAGGAACATGGTATGAACTCACTCATATATGGATTTTAGACATAGTGAAATGGATCACCAGTTTATAATTCACTTTGGCTGAGAAACTAGGCTACAAGGAGGATTATAAGAGATTCATATAAGGTCGCTCACAGAATAGTAATGGGACAAGATCTCCTGAGCATATGGGGTGTTGGTAGGGACAATGAATAGAGAACGATCTACAAGAAACAGAAGAGGAGAGAAAAGCACGTGGGAAGATTGTGTCAGGGAAGGAATAGATGAGAGGAAAGGGAGTGAGAGAGACAGAGACAGAAGGAGAGACACAGAGAGAAACCATAAAAGAGGGAGCCATTGTAGGTTTAAAGAGAAAACTCAACCTAGAGAAATGTCCAGAGATCTACAAGTCTGACCCCAACTAACAATTTGAGGAACAGTGGAAAGGCTACCATAAATGGCCTTCCCTGATAATGAGATTGATGAGTAACTTATGCACCATAATAGAGTCCTCATCTAGTAGCTGATGCAAACATAAGGAAACAGCCACAACTAAACACTTGGCATAACTGGAATCCATATGCACAGAGGGAGGACAACACCAGGCTGCAGTAACAAATAGAGGCAGCTTACCTGAACATAGAGGAGCTAATGGGCACCAGAGGGATAGCTGGCAATTCATCATGGGACTGACTCGGATCCACTAAACATGGGTCTAAGATAGAATGCCTGGACAGTCTAAGCGACCTTGGAGAGTGGAACTAGTATGTATCCCTGGTGCACACAAGGGCTTTTGGATCACATCCTCCATGAAGGGATACTCCCTTAACATAGATACAAGAGAAAAATCTTAGTCCCTACTCCAAATGACTTGAAAGATTTAGATTAGCCCTCCTGGAATTCATCACCCTACATGTGGAGTGTGGAGAGGTAGGAGGGGAAGGGGGTCAGGAGGCATGAGAACGTGGAAGACAAAAAGATGAAGGGAGGGAGAGGCAACTGGCATCAATATACAAAATTAAAATAAATACTTATGTTTTTTATAGTTTACTTTTATTGTGCATTATATATATTTGATTTTTGTGAGTTGTAGTATCACTCCCTCTTTGCAATGAGGCCTTTATTGGTTTGGATGATATTTTGTCCTGTTTTGGAATCTGTTTATGAGGATATTATTGAGTATTTTTTCACCTATATTCATGAGAAAAGTTGATCTCCAATTCTCCTTTTATTACCCACAACATTGGCAAACCTTGTTGATTAAGGTTTATGATCTCAACGTCATCAGGCAGAGTGGCTATGATCCATTGAATTATTGAAATTGGAATCCTCAAGTCTGTCAACCTGTTGCAATATCCAGATTGTTAAGGGCTATATATATATATATATATATATATATATATATATATATATGTGTGTGTGTGTGTGTGTGTGTGTGTGTGTGTGTGTGTGTGTATGTGTGTGTGTGTGTGTGTATGGGCTATATATATATATATATACATATATATGTATATAATTCCTAATTTGGATGTATGAAGTATTATTAAAATATTTCGTATGGTTCTGTGGTTTTCTTTGTTGATTATCTTTATGTCTCCTTTTAAGTTCTGATTTTGTTAATTGTTATATTCTGTCTCTCTCTTAGTTTTGTCTGTATAGTTGATTTTTCACACAAAAATCAAATATGTTTTTCATTCAATAATTTTATTTTTCTTTGTTTCAAATTTGTTAATTTTAACCATGATTCAATAGTTTCTTCCTGTCTAATCCCCTAGGGTATGTTTCCTCTTCATGTGTTTGGGGCATAGATATTAAGAATTGACATGTCTTATTAGTGTTTTCCGTTGAATATGGATTGTTCTACCCCATCTCTTTTAATTAATTTTTATTTCAACCCTATTTTGGTAGATACAAAATTTGCTCAAGAACCTTACTTGCAAAGACTAGTAAATATATTTTAGAACTAAATGCTACAAGAAATGGAATCAGCTAGAGAAGAGGAGGGTCAAATGGGAGAGTAGTGTGGGAAGAAAACAAACAAGGAAAGCACATAATCACAAGTATATAAAGATACCACTATGAAACCCAATACTCTTTATTTAAACTAAAACTAAAATTTAAAATTATTGGCCATTGAGGTAGATCATTGGAAAGTGGCACTTTATACCAAATTGGACAACCTGAGTTAAATTCTAGTGACACAAAGTGAAAGAAGCTTTAACCACCTCCTCAGAGTTTCCTCGATTGGTAAAGCCTGTGTGATAGCACATGTGTACAGGCATGTGTTTGATCACAAAAAAAAAAAAAAAACAAAAAAAAACATGTAATTAAAAATGCACATGAAAAAATACGTTTAACTAAAAATATAAATTAGGAGCTTTAGAGCTAGATCAGAGGCAAAGAGTATTTAAAAGAGTATTTACTGCTATTGCCAAATACCTGTGTTCACTTCCCAGTATCCATGGTTATAACCATCTATAACTCCAACTCCATGTAATCCAGTGCTCTTTTATGGCTTCTGCAAGCAGTCACATGAATTGTATACATTCATACAGACACAGTTCACATAATGAAAGCAAATATATATTAAATTATTATTAAAGAATAAACTCAACAAGGTATTAAGATACAATCATGCCAGATTAGGAAGGGTAATGGGAATAAATCCATTTTTCAGGGTCCAGTCTAGAGTACTTGAGTAAAATATCTGAGAATAATGGAAGAGAGAATAGGCACCAAAAGTTGTTTTCTGGTCTACACACACACACACACACACACACACACACACACACACACACACACACACACACACACACACTTTGGAAATGTGAATATACCCAAAGCCTTGACAGATGCTTACTACACTGGGCACTTTCTGGAGAAATGGATAACCAGTCAGGAAAGGGAAAATAAAACATCCCAATATTATTGTGCATGACTGACACAATGCAAACATTTTTTTCCCTACTAAAAACTGCAAAATAATTTCTTAGGGTAAGGCTTCATGAGTAGAAAGACTATTAGGACACATGACATATTTTATTTGTCATTTGGAGGGATAAAGAAAAACATATTTGCTGGAGTGGTCTTTTGTGTGCTTTTCCAGAATTTGTTTCACTGTGAATACCAGGCTGTCCTGTAGATCATTTTGTGGACACAACTACCTTCAAACAGAAAGAATTCCCTCTACCTCCTGAATGCTGAAATTAAAAGGCCTTTGTCACCACACTTACAGCTAGTGTCCTTTATAACATTTTTATAACACAAATGTTCTGTAATTAACAAGGGAAATACGAGCACCCAGAAAAGAATCTGCTGCCTAATAGTAATAATTGATTTATTGGATTCACCCTCACCCTAGGCAACCTGGCCCTGTTCCTACTCCCAAAGACTTCTCTTCCTACCCTGGTGGTTTCTCCTCAGCACCTGTCACTCCACACATGTCCTCTCCAGGACCTGTTTCTTCTTAGGGAAACTTTCCAGGTCACAGGCTTGTCTAATGCTCAGGTTCCTTCCATGCTCTGGATTCAACCTTCTCTGGTTTCCCCTGGTAACCTTCCCTTCCCTCCAGGATCTGGCTTTCAGAGATGATCACTCTACACTGACATCTCAAAGGCTGTCAAAGGTTGGAAGGCTAAGCCTTGCATTCATTAAGTGACTCCATAAGACTGTGCATTCAAAGGCCACGAGGATCTGGGCCAATGGAACCTCCATGTCCCCAGTTGCAAGGGCTCCAACTGCAGAGCCTGGTTCTAAACTGCTTCCCTCCTCTTTATCAGCAAGCAACTCCTGCCAATTTTCTCTCTCTTTCTCTTTCTGCTCCCAATTGGTTGACATCTACCACTGCCTTCACTCCCTTTCCCAATAAACTCCTATAGGCTTGTTGAGTTTGTTGGATCCAGTATCATCACTCAATGCTGCAGCAAAGAATGACATGAACAATTAATAATAATAATCTGTAGAAGAACTAACTGTACGCAGTGAATCTCTTCGGGTAGATACATTGTTTAGGTTAAGAGCATTTCTTGCTCTTCCAAAGGACTGGACTTCTATTTCTAGCCCCCAAACCTGGTGTCTCAAAACCACCTGTAATTAAAGCTCCTGGTGATGATGATTTCTCCTTATCTCCATGGACACTTGGATGTGTATGTACATATGTGTACATAATTCAGGGTAGCACACACACACACACACACACACACACACACACACACAGGGATTCTCTTTCTAGCCCTTGATGTTCTTCAACTCAGAGAAACACCCACTTCTGTATCCAGAGTGCTGAGTTTAAAGGCTTGAAATATCATTGCTTGGCTAAATTCTCTCTCTTTCTCTCTTCTTTTATTTTTTTGTTTCTTTGTTTTTGTTTTATTTTGTGTTGTTTTAGGTTTTTGATATAGGGTTTCTCTGTGGCTTTGGAACCTGTCCAGAAATTCCTATGTAGACCAGGCCGGCCTCAAACTGACAGAAATCCAAATGCCTCTACCTCCCAAGTGGTGAGTGGCATCAATGCCTAGCTGCTTAAGTACCTTCAGTAAAGCTCCAGAGAGAAAGTGTTAAGCATCTTTGTCTAGATTGGAGGTCACCTGCACACTTCCCCTGTGATGCCTAGTTTAAAAACTTGTCCATCTGTGGCGTCCGGTAGATCCAGTTTGAACTTCCTGTAACTCCAGGGCTCAGAAAGCTAATGTGGGGAGACAGTTTGAGGCCAGTCTCAGCAACATAGAAAGACTCTGTCTCAAAAAAAACTAAAATAAAAAACCAAAATACATTAGAGGCACACTGACACACACTTGCAACCCAGCACTTAGGATGTAGAGGTAGAGGCAGGAGAATCAGGCTTGCAAGGTCCTCTTATGCTAATAGAGAGCTCAAGATCAGTGTTCACTACATGAAATCTTGTGTACAGAAGGAAAGTATTCACAGACAAGCACAAAAATTTCAGACCAAAGCAGAATAAGTCAAAACCTTATTATCTTTGATACCTGTACTTAGACCGCAGATTTAATCAAGCTGAAAACTAAATATTTTGAAAATAAAAAGATATTTAAATTTGGGGAGTATTTGCAGACTGAAAAATAAAGGTTCAAGGGCACCCTTACACAGCAACAAAAGCATATGTAAGATACATAATCACTCATAAACAGGGAAATCCTCTAACATGTTGAAAAAATAATTCAACCCTAACCCTGACATGTATATTGCAAGTATCATCCTTTTACTACAAGTTCAGTTTAAAATTGGGTAGTTGGGTACCTGTAATTAAGATCCAGCAATCCCGGGTATCTCAGATACTAAGACAGTAAATCAGTCTACCTTATATGCAGGAGTTCCAGACGAGCCATGGGATCATACAAGAACTAAAAGAAAATGTAAAATTCAAGTAAGCACTTCTCAGGAAGTTTAGACCCTTGAGTATTCAGATATGGGGAAGTACAGTATGTTTTCAGAAAACTGACATAAGTCATGGCAATGAACTTGTCATAATTTTGATAGACTGAATCTGTCTCTGTGCCTATTTGAAATCCTTTTGTTTTTATCACCTTGATATCATGGAACAGAAAATCCAACTCATTTAAAAAAAATTATGAGCACATTAGACAACATACTTGTTTTAAATTTAATAAACAAAATTGTTTCTTGTGGATGTGAGGTGCTGATAAGTTTTTTCTACCAAAGACAAATGGTAAATTAAGTATTTTGTTGGAAAACTACTTACACATGTGAGCAATCACAAACTGACACACTGATATCACATAATTAAAATTACCATATGCGAATAGTTTCTCTTATGAGCTCTCATTCCTGTAACCCATGTGTTGAGGGTCTTAAAGTCTTCACAATTTTCCTACAACTTGAATTGGTTCATGTAAAAGAAAGCAGGTCTTCTAAAGCCTGAAATCTATTCACCATTGTTTCTTTGAGTGTCTGAACTTCTTGAAGAAAATAACTTTCTAGAGACTTCATTGCATCAGTCAGTTTCTTACTTTCTCCAACTACAAATGATCCTATGTTTTTAATCTTCTCATTCTTATATATTATCTGAATGGCATGTAAACTGCCTTCCAGAAACAATGTTCTATCTGTTAGCTTGCCATTATCCTCTGGCATGGAAGAGATTCTATCATCTAGTCTTTCTAGCTGATGTTCCACTTTTTTAAATTTATTAGTAGCTTCCTCAGACCAGGAACGAGCTGTTTCTGCAAGTGTGTTAATGCATTGCATTGTTTTTGTTCTCGTTATTGAAGTATCTGACATGAAACAAATTCTACCAACGCCAACGCCATCTTCAATATTCTGAACCTTTCTTTCTATACTTTCTATGCTTTGAATTCTATCATTTTCAATGTTTCGAATCCTTGTCTCTACGCTTTGAATTCTATCATTTTCAGTGTTTTGAATCCTTGTTCCTAAGTCTCCTATGGTTTGTACAAGTTCCTTATTGTTTGCTGTAATCTCAAACCATTTCTTTAAGAATATCATGTTAATGATGAAACCCATTGCTATTACAAAATAAAAGTACATATTGGTCCAGTCATAAGTTTCTTCTTCTAAAATCCCTTCTACATGAAATAAAATAATTCTTAAAGTCCTGCATTGTAAAATTATCTGCCATAGTTATGGAACAATTGATCTCAGATTTTATATCAACTTAAATTGCAAAGGATGTTACAATTACCTTAGGTGTAATTCTACTGTCCTGGAACTTTGATGCTTTTAGTTGTAGATCTCAGCTTGTGGTAGTTATGCCTGGAGGTGTGCCAGCAAATAGCGCCTAGCCGCCGAGGCCCATCTGACCCCAGTTCTGCCTAGAAGTATACCGCCAAATATCTTCCAGCAGCAGACGATCCTTCTGATTCCGGTGCCTATAGAATAGCTCTTTTTTTTATTTAATTTTATATAACAAAGTCCAATTAAATGAAAACAAACATTTATACACAATATATGGGAATTTAGGCCTCGTTCTTTCCAAACTACTTCCTGCTGGTAAGGGGCGCTGTCTTGGGGGATTCGAAGAAGATTCAGATATCCTAGCTGTAGTCTATAGGGCTGTTTTGTCCAGCTGTTTGGAATGTAGGATCAGCTTGTACTATGTTTCAGGCGGTCTGGCGTGATCAAACCACATTAGTCTGGAAGGAATCCACATCTTTTCATTTTCTGTGGAAACAAAAATAGAAATCCTTTTCCCCAGTAACTTGTTCTTCAACTTAAATTTTGGAGTCAAAGCATTTATTTTTAGTTTAATATATTATTTTACATGTCGATCCCAGTTCCCTCTCCCTCCCTTCCTCCCTCCCTTCCCTCCAGCCTTTCCTCCCTCCTTCCCTCCCTTTTGTCCTCTCTGCCCTCTCACATGCACTCTAAACACCCTCCCCTCCCATCCCCCCACCCCAATTCCATATGTAGAGGAATGCCATCCAGTTGGGGTCATGTAGATCTGACAGGTCCTGTGAATTAGGGACTAGGGCTTCTCTCCTATCTCTAGAATAAGGCAGTTATCCCTCCATGGGGCATATGTTTGCAAAGTCCTTTTGTGCACCAGGGATACATCCTGGCTCCACTGTCTGAGGTCTCTTAGACTGCTCAGACCTTCTGGCAGAGACCCATATTCATGGGGGTCCGAGTCAGTCCCCTGTTGGCTTCCCAGCTATCAGTCTAGTGGCCCTTAGCTCCTCCTTGTTCAGGTAAGCTGTCTCTATGTACTTCTACCACATGGTCTTGTCCTCTCCATCTGCTTCTGGGTTCTAGTTCCTCTCAGTGTTTATGTATGGGTTTTTGCTCCTATTTTCAACAGGCATTAGTTGAGGACTCCATGGAGAAGTTAGTTGTTGATCTCACTCTCCGTGAAGGGCATTTATGATAGACTTTCCATGGGAGCTGAGATTGTTAGTTGGGAGCAGTCTTGTAGTTCCCTCGACCTATCTTTGTGTTCAACTTTATCTTCAAACCAATATTGGCTCCCTCTTTGATGTTCTCTCCCTCTGTCTCTCTCTCTTTCTCTCTCTCTCTCTTTCCTATTTTCCATTCCTAACCAGGCTCAATCCTCCTGGTCGCACATGCCTTCCTCTCTTCCCCCTCATTTTCTCCAACTTTTCTCTCCATTAGCTGTCCTCCCCCACTTTACCTGAGGTCTGGGGGACTTGTCCCTTCCTGGTTCTATGAGGGACGTTATATGAATCTCTTAGAATACATCTTGTATCCTAGTTCCTCTGGTGATGTGAATTATAGGCTGGTGATCATTTGATTTAGTTCTAAAATACGTATATGAGTGAGTACATACTGTGTTTCTCTTTTTGTGACTGGGTTACCTCATTCAGGATGGTTTCTTCAAGTGCCATCCACTTGCTTGCGAATTTCAAGATACCATTATTTTTTTCTGCAGAGTAGTATTCCATTGTGTAGATGTGCCACATCTTCATTAACCATTCTTCAATTGAGGGGCATCTAGGTTGCTTCCAGGTTCTTTCTATTACAAATAGTGCTGCTATGAACATAGTTGAACAGATGTCTTTGTTGCATTGATGTGAATCCTTTGGGTATATGCCCAAAAGGGGGATTGCCGGGTCCTGTGGTAAACTAATTCCCATTTTCCTGAGGAACCGCCATACTGATCTCTAAAATGGCTGTATGAGTTTGCACTCCCACCAGCAGTGGAGGAGTGTTCCACTTTCTCCACATCCTCTCCAACATAAGTCATCACTGGTGTTTCTAATTTTAGCCATTCTGGCAGGGGTAAGATGGTATCTCAAAGTTGTTTTGATTTGCATTTCCCTGATAGCTAAGAATGTGGAGCATTTTCTTAAGTGTCTTTCGGCCTTTTTGATTTCCTCCATTGAGAATTCTTTCTTCAATTCTGTACCCCATTTCTTAATAGGGTTATTTGGTGTTTTGTTGACTAGTTTCTTGAGTTCTTTGTATATTTTGGAGATCAGCCCTTTGTCGGATATAGGATTAGTGAAAATCTTTTCCCGGTCAGTGGTCTGCCGTTTGGTCTTGTCAACTGTGTCCTTTGCCTTACAGAAGCTTCTAAGTTTGAAGAGGTCCCATTTATTAATTGTTTCTTTCAGTGTCTGTGCCCCTGGAGTTATGTTCAAGAAGCGGTCTCTTATACCAATTTGTTCAAGGGTACCTCCTACTTACTCTTCTAAGAGGTTCAATGTGGCTGGATTGATGTTGAGGTCTTTGATCCACAACATCCTTTGGACTTGAGTTTTGTGCATGGCGACAGACATGGGTCTATCTGCAGTCTTCTACACACCCTCATCCAATTGCGCCAGCACCATTTGTTGAAGATGCTGTCTTTGCCCCATTGTATAATTTTAGCTGTTTTGTCGAAAATCAGGTGTTCATAGGTGCGGGGATTAATATCGGGATTTTCAATTTGATTCCATTGGTCTACCTGTTTATTTTTATGCCAATACCAGGCTGTTTTCAGAACTATAGCTCTGTAGTAGAGCTTAAAGTAAGGAAAGGTGATGCCTCCTGAAGTTCTTTTATTGTATAGGGTTGTTTTGGCTATCCTGGGTCTTTTTTTTTTCCCTATAAAGTTGATTATTATCCTTTCAAGGTCGGTGAAGAATTGTGGTGGGATTTTAATGGGGATTGCATTGAATCTGTAGATTGTTTTGGTAAGATTGCCATTTTTACTAGTTTTATCCTACCTAACCAAGAGCATGGGAGGTGTTTCCATTTTCTGGTATCTTCTTTAATTTCTTTCTTTAGAGTCACAAAGTTCTTATTATATAGGTCTTTTACTTGTTTGGTAAGCATTACACCAAGATACTTTATGTTGCTTGTGGCTATTGTAAAGGGTGATGTTTCTCTGATTTCTTTCTCTGACACTTTGTCGTCTGAAAAAAATAGGGCTACTGATTTTTTTTTGTTTATCTTATATCCTGCTTGTTTGCTGAAGGTGTTTATCAGCTGTAGGAGTTCCCTTGTAGAGTTTATTGGGTCGCTTATGTAAACTATCATATCATCTGCAAATAGAGACAGTTTGACTTCTTCCTTTCCAATTTGGATGCCCTTGATCTCCTTTTGTTGTCTTATAACATTAGCTAGAACTTCTAGTACGATATTGAAGAGATATGGAGAGAGAGGACAGCCTTGTCTTGTTCCTGATTTTAGAGGAATTGGCTTAAGTTTCTCTCCATTCAGTTTGATGTTGGTAGTTGGTTTGCTGTATATTGCTCTTATTATGTTTAGGTATGTTCCTGTTATCCCTGACCTCTCTAATACCTTTATCATGAAAGGGTGTTGAATTTTATCGAAGGCTTTTTCCCCATCTAGGGAGATAATCATATGGTTTTTCTTTTTCAGTTTGTTTATATGGTGGATCACGTTGATAGATTTTCGTATGTTAAACCATCCCTGCAATCCAGGTATGAAGCCTACTTGATCATGGTGGGTGATTTCTCTGATGTATTTTTGAATTCGGTTTGCCATTATTTTATTGAGTATTTTTGCATCGATGTTCATCAGGGATATTGGTCTGTAGTTTTATTTCTTAGTTGTGTCTTTGTGAGGTTTGGGTACCAAAGTTATTGTGGCCTCATAAAAAGAGTTTGGCAATAAACCTCCTGTTTCTATCTTGTGGAACAGTTTGAGGAGTAGAGGTATTAGTTCTTTCTTGAATGTCTGGTAGAATTCTGCACTGAATCCATCTGGCCCTGGACTTTTTTTCGTTGGAATTCTTTCGATGACTGCTTCTATTTCATTGCGGGTTATAGGTCTATTTAAGTTGTTTGTCTGTTCTTGATTTAATTTTGGTAAGTGATAGTTATCCAGAAACTTGTCCATTTCCTTTGAATTTTCAATTTTTGTGGAATACAGATTTTCAAAGTATGACCTGAAAATTGACTGGATTTCCTCTGTGTCTGTTGTTATGTTCCCCATTTCGTTTCTGATTTTGTTAATTTGCATGTTCTGTCTCTGCTTTTTCATTAATTTGGATAAAGGTTTGTCTATCTTGTTGATTTTCTCAAAAAACCAACTCTTTGTTGCATTGATTTTTTTATTGTTTTCCTGGTTTCTATTTTGTTGATTTCAGCCCTCAAGTTGATTATTTCCTGGCATCTGCTCCTGCGGGGTGTATTCGCTTCTCTCTGTTCTAAGGTTTTCAGTTGGGCTGTTAATTCTCTTATGTGACTATCCTCTGTTTTCTTCATATGGGCACTTAATGCAATGAACTTTCTTCGTAGCACTGCTTTCAAGGTGTCCCATATGTTCGAGTATGTTGTATCCTCATTCTTGTTGAAAATTAGAAAGTCTTTAATTCCTTTCTTTATTTCTTCTTTGACCCAGGAGTGGTGCAATTGCACATTGTTAAGTTTCCATGAGTTTGCAGGTTTTCTGCTATTTGTGTTGTTGTTGAATTCCAATTTTAAAGCATGGTGGTCCGATAAGATACAGGGTACTATTCCTATTCTCTTGTATCTGTTGAGGTTTGTTATGTCTCCTAGTATGTGGTCGATTTTAGAGAAGGTTCCATGTGGAGCAGAGAAGACGGTATATTCTTTTGTCTTTGGATGGAATGTTCTTTAGATGTCTGTTAACCCCAGTTGAGACATAACTTCTGTTAATTCTTTTGTTTCTTTGTTGAGTTTCTGATTTGTGGTCCTGTCTAGTGTTGAGAGTGGTGTATTGAAGTCTCCCACTATAAGTGAGTGAGGTTTTATATGAGCTTTGAATTTTAGTAGTGTTTCTTTTACGAATGTGGGTGGCTTTGTATTAGGGGCATAGATGTTCAGAATTGAGACTTTGTGTTGATGGATTTCTCCTGAGATGAATATGAAATGACCGTCTTCATCTCTTTTGACTAGTTTTGGTTTGAAGTCTAGCTTGTTAGATATTAGGATAGCTACGCCTGCTTGCTTCTTATTTCCATTTGATTGGAAAATCTTTTCCCAACCCTTTACCCTGAGGTAATGTCTATCTTTGGAGCTAAGATGTGTTTCTTGTATGCAGCAGAAGGATGGATTCTGTCTTCGTATCCATTCTGTTAATCTGTGTCTTTTTATAGGTGAATTAAGACCATTAATGTTGAGGGTGAGTAAGGTCCATTGATTGTTGATGCTTGTTTGGTTTAGGTTTGTTGTTGGCAGTGGTATTGTGAATATATTTGTTCTGCTTCACCCTAGGTTTCTGGTGTAGTTGGATTATCTGTTGCCTACATGTTTGTGGGCGTAGTTACCTTCCTTGGGTTGGAATTTTCCTTCCAATACTTTCTGTAGGGCTGGATTTGTAGATACATATTGTTAAAATCTGGTTTTGTCATTGAATATCTTGTTCTTTCCATCTATATTGACTGAGAGTTTTGCTGGATATAGTAGCCTAGGCTGGCATCAGTGTTCTCTTAATACTTTTAGAACATCTATCCAGGACCTTCTGGCCTTGAGGGTTTCCATGGAGAAGTCAGGTGTAATTTTGATAGGTCTGCCTTTATATGTTACCTGTCCTTTTTCCTTCGCTGCTCTTATTATTCTTTCTTTATTCTGTATGCTAGGTGTTTTGATTATTATATGTCGAGGGGTCTTTTTTCTTTGGTCCAGCCTATTTGGGGTTCGGTATGCTTCTTGTACTTTCATGGGCATGTCCTTCTTCAGATTTGGAAAGTTTTCCTCGATGATTTTGTTGAATATGTTTTCAGCACCTTTGAGCTGGGCTTCCTCACCTTCCTCTATGCCTATTATTCTTAGGTTTGGCCTTTTCATGGTATCCCACATTTCCTGGATGTTTTGTGTTAAGGATTTGTTGGATTTATGGTTTTCTTTGGTCGATGAATCTATTTCTTCTAGTTTATCTTCTGTGCCTGAGATTCTCTCTTCCATCTCTTGAATTCTATTGGTTATGCTTGTGTCCGTGGTTTCCGATTTTTTGCCCAGCTTTTCAATTTCCAGCTTTCCTTCCATTTGTGTTGCCTTTATTTTCTCAATTTCGGTTTTCAAGTCTTGAACCGTTTCCTTCACCGGGTTAATTGTTTTTTCTTGGCTTTCTGTACTTTCCTTAAGGAATTTGTTCATTTCTTCCACTTTTTTGTTTGTTTTTTCCTCCATTTCTTTAAGGGATTTTCTCATATCTTCTTTGAGGGCCTCTATCATTTTTATGATGGTGATTTTTAAGTCGTACCCTTCTGCTTCCTCTGCTTTGTTGTTGTGTTCCATTCTAGTTGGTGTAGATTCCCTAGATTCTGGTGGTGTCATGTTTTTCTTTCTGTTGTTAGGTGTTCTCTTGTATTGTCTTCTTCCCATAGATTCTTCCAGTAGGTGTTGATGGTGTCTCTTCCCTCTCTCTATGGTCCTTCCCCGATGGGCTTATGTGGATCAAAGATTCAATATCTGTAGCTCTGTGTGGTCCAAGCTCTCTAGGAGGTTCCTCTGCAGACAGGGATCCAGGGATGGGGTCAAGGATGAGGATCCTGAAGAAGATGCCAGCAGGTACTCACAGTGGTCCTCTGTCCAATAGCTCTGGCAAATAGCTCTGGCCAATGACCGGCAGAAGAGGACGAGGGCTGAGCTTGAACTTCAGAAGGTTTTGCAGGGTAGTGGAATCTCACTGGAAACTGGCGCTCTCCAGCTGAGACCTCGTTCTTTGGCAGGGGCCCGGATTTGGGGGTCAAGGATCTTGCCTGCAGGAACTCCAAGTGGACCCACAGAGATAGGCGGATCTCTGGGAGGGGCCCGGGACTCCTGCAGAGGACTGGAGGCGGGGTCAGAGACCAAGCCGGTGGAAATTACAGGTGGTCCTGCGTGGATAGTCAGGTCTCCTTTGTTCGGAGTTGCTCCAAGAGGTCTCCGAAGTAGGGTGGACTGTTGGCTCCACTCTCTGTCCCAGAGCTAAACCAGAGCGGCAGGATCGTAGGTGGGGTAGGGCACAGGGTAGGGGGGTAGGCTGGAGGTTGGGATGGGTGGGGGTGTATCAGAGCTCCAAGGGTGCTCTCAATGTGGACTGGAGACAGGAGCAGCAGAACCAGGGGCCAATCCAGGGAGTTCAGGCGGGGGTGGGGGGAAAAGAGGTTGAAGGGGACAGGCAGCCCCAATTAGGCCCAGACTTACCTCTGGCCAATAGCCAGCAGAAGAGGACTAGGGCTGGGCTGGAACTTGAGAAGGTTTTGCAGGGTAGTGGGATCTCACTGGAAACTGGCGCTCTCCAGCTGAGACCTCGTTGTTTGGCAGGGGCCCGGATTTGGGGGTCAAGCACATTACCTGTATTTTAAATACGTAATTTAAATGATGAATTATTAATTAATTAATTTCCTAGTTTAGCAGTTAAAGCACTAAGTGTGGTATTAGATGACGTGACTGTCTGGTACAACGGTCTCCCCTAAGGAGGCTCAAAACTCCAGTGATCACTGAATACATAATGATAGTTTTTCATAATTAAATGAATAAACGTTAAACAAGTGGATGGTGTTTTATGCGTGAAGCCTAAATGACTGCTCAATACTGAAGAGACATTGAGTTCTTAATCATAGATTTGAACGAAGAAATGAATGAATAATGAGATAGTTTCTCATAATTCACCCCTAGAGAGATAACAAAATGATATCAACATAGATTTAAATAATGGAAGGAAGAAAGGAAGGAAGGAAGGAAGGAATGAAGAAAGAAAGAAAGAAAGAAAGAAAGGATTCACAAGATACAATTCAACACCAACAAGGTGGATCCCAGACTCCACTCTTCCTGGAGTAGAAAAAGACAGATTTGAATAATGAAATAATCAGGTAGTTAGATCGTCTGTCACACTTGAGTGTGACACAAGGTGGCATGAAACTTCAGGGATCACAGATTATATAATGAAAGAATTTAATAATTACATCTTTAAATAAGTAAGCCGTTGACCTTTTTTGTATCATCAAGTCCTGGGCAGACTTGCCAGGTATGAAAATGTATGCTGTCATCACACATTTTTTAAATGCCATCAGTTAATTGTCAGATAATCATACTGTCTTGCCTGATGAATTCTGTTGGCCTGACATCATCACAAGCACCTGAATCTCTGTTGTGGTGTGGCAGGACGTGAGATAATGGTCCCAATCCTGGCATAGCAGTAGTAGCCACAATGTTGATGTTACAATTACCTTAGGTGTAATTCTGTTGTCCTGGAACTTTGATGCTTTTAGTTGTAGATCTCAGCTTGTGGTAGTTATGCCTGGAGGTGTGCCACCAAATAGTGCCTAGCCGCCGAGGCCAGTCTGATCCCAGTTCTGCCTAGAAGTATACTGCCAAATATTGTCCGGCAGCAGACAATCCTTCTGATTCCGGTCCCTATAGAATAGTTCTTAACAAACTATGGCAAGTGAAATTTTGTTAAAAGGAGACTTCTAGTATTGCTGGAACACAAGACTAAGGGCAGGAAAACGCGCAAGCAGGGCAGGTGCCGAGAGGCTCTGCATGAATGCAAAGTCCTGTGCGGAAATGGGCAAAACATGAGAAGCGGTGAGTGCCTTATCAGGTCTGCTTTGGTGGCAAAGATCTTTTTTGCTGTAAGGAAGAGGCAAATGTCCCAAAGCTGTGGTGAGTCCACCTGGTTAAACCCTGCCCGTTGGGGTATGTGGGGTAGGGGAGCGGCATCTGCTGCCTGGGTTTCACTCAGGTCCCGAGAAAATACTAATTCCGCATCTGACACCAGATATCGTGGTTAAATAAGGATCAGGATAAAGAAATAGTCCGAATAGATGTTTATTCAGGGAGAAATAACTTACAACCTAGACAGATGAACACCAGGAAATTCAACCTGATTCTCTCCTGTCCGAGTCACGCCAGCAAGAGAGCTTTTCCAGGCTCTCTCTCAGAACTCCTTCCATAGGTAACTTCCGCCCATGGCTCCACCCCCCAATGGGCGTGTTCAGTGCCACAGAAGGACCATCTCACTACACACCAGTGTTGTGAAAAAGCTTTACCACATTCACTACATTCAAAGTGTTTCTCACCAGTATGTGTTCTTTTATGTTTTTTGAGAAGATTGCATAGTGAAAAGACTTTACCACATTGATTACAATCTTGTGTTTTCTCTCCACTATGTGTTCTAACATGTCTTTTAAGCATAGTATGTCTTGCAAACACTTTACCACATTGACTACATTCATAGGTTTTCTCTACCGAGTGTTTTCTTTCACGGAGTTGGAGGAAACATTGGCATGAAAAGACTTGACCATACTGAAGACTTCTATATGGTTTCTCTCCAGTGTGAATTTTTTCAAGCCTTTGAAGATGCCTGTAAAATACAAAGTTATTCACACATTCATTGTGTATACTCACAGGATTCACTCCTGTATGGCTTCTTTTATTACTGCAAAGATAATTAGCATATGTAAAACATTACCACATGCATGATACTAAAGAAACTTAATACATGCATAAAATAAATTTATAATTTGGCCTAATTGTAGACAAGAATAAGATATTGAAATTTACTTTCATAATGCTTCGCTCATGAGGTATTGTCTTGTTTTCATAGAAGATACCTGTGATTCAGAGTATGAGCCTTTATTTCATGGCCCACATTTACTGCATATGTTCACATGTGATTTCTCACATATTTGAAAATAATTGGACCATCGCAGACCTTTGCCATATTTGTTGCATTTATCAATTTTTCCATTGTATAAATCATAATACACTGGCCAAATATACCAGTACAAATGGAAACATTCACACATTTATATGGATTTACTGCAGTGTATTTGTTGATATTATTCAGATGATGATGGAATACTGATAAATTTAAAACTGGTTTCACACTCAACAATTTTTCTCAAAGTGTTGACTACTGAATGTCTTTTATTTCTTCTCAATGTCCTAAGAGAGAGAGGTATGTTTCTTCTTTCCATATTCTAAATTCACATGGCTCGTAACATATATTCTTTTTTCCCCTAGGTTTTCTGATACATAATGTCTCTGTGTAGACCTGGATAGCCTGGAACTCACTTTGTAGACCAGGCTGATCACAAAATTTTGTGACCCACCTTCCTCTTCATCATGAATACTGAAATTAAAGCCATGGGCCACAACTACCTGACATAACATATGATATACTTATTAAAGTAACAATATCAATAAAAAGGTTTCCACATTGCATTCACACACTTTGACTTCCTTTTCCTCACAGACATGTGTTATAGGGATTAAGGTTTCTCCACAACAAACTTCTTGACACTCATAAAATGACCTTTTCGATATACATAGAAAAGTCACAAATATATAAGTAATGCCTGCTTTACTACAGACTATTTTCTTAGTAGGTCTTGGATATATACTTATGACCTATGAAACATGTATACTGTTTCAAATATCTGAATAGTATGAAACTCAACAGACAGGCATATCTACAGCATAGATCTCCAGGTACTACAATTCTAGGGTGTTATCTGTTAAGGAATTGTTTCCTTCTCTTTTTACATGAATGCCTTGGAAACACAGAAGAGTTACCTTTCACTGATACACATGGTTTGGGCAGAAAATAAGAACCATCACTATACTTTAAGCTGCACTTCTTTTCACTGTTTAAATTTTTTATGTGTGTCTCTTCAGTAAAATTTCCAGCATATATTAAAATATCATTAGAGCAAAATTTTCATAAATTTACATATGAAAATTTACCTTCTATGTCTTCTAGAAGTTTGCCAATGATCTTCCATATTATGGTCATTCCAAATGTAGCCTGAAATAACAGAATATATATGATGTAGTATTGTAAATTGTACAAAATTTCTGTTAATAACTTCATTGACACTTTCACCAAAGTTTCCCTATTCTCAATTAAAATTACAGAATAGTATCTGTAACCAAGAAACATTGGGTCTCTTATTTTAAAATATGAAGGAAAATACAGTCTCACCTGTAGTAGTGAGTTTCCTGTAGGTGTCCAGCTTCACATCTGTGTAGAGATATTTCTGAGAAGGATTTAGCAAAGCCCATTCCTCCTGAGTGAAGTAGATATACACATCATCATAGGTCACTGCATCCTACAATAAACCATACATGTGTGACTCACTGTAAATGCAAACTTCTTTGACAATATATTTATATAAATCTGGAGCCTTGGATACTTATTTCATGACATGATCATTATAATGCATTCACATAATCCATTTAGAAGAAAACTGAATAGGAGGTTAACATGCACCATTTCTTGGCCCTTTAAGTACCATATAGCCATGAGGAAAAAAAAATCCCAATAAACAGGCATAAAGGGAGAGGCAAGCTTCCAGAACAAACTATTGAGAACACATCAGAAATAAATTCTACAATAGGGACAGCCAGTCACTGAAATACCCCAGGCTCTGGGAACGACATCCGCCTTTGTTAGATTTTCATTGCTGTTAAGAGACACCATGGACCAGGGCAACACTTTCAAAGAAAACATTTAATTGAGGTGTCCCACTGAAAATTTCAGAGGTTCAGTTAATCAACATTATGGCAGGGGCCATATCAATATGCAGACTGCTGCTGTCCTTGAGGTTAGAGTCCTTGCAGCATGACTCAGAGGCAACAGGGAGTTTGTGACACATTGGGCATCATTCTGAGAATAAGAAACCTCATGTCTCATCCTACAGTGATGTGATTCCCCTAACAGGGTAAAGCCCACTCCAACAAACCCACACCACATCTGCAAACACTATTGGGAACTCACAGAATATGGACTGACAGTTGGGGGACCTTCATGGCATCAAACTAGACCATCTGAATGTGGCTGACCCTTAGGTGACTTGTTCTGTTTGGCGGCCCCTGGCAGTGAAACAAGGACCCATCCCAGGAGTACATGAGTAATATGAATCAATAGGTTACACTTTACTGACAGGTCCCGAGGAAGAAATGCCAGAAGATGAGAAAGTAGGGGAGACAGAACAAAGAAAAGATGAAAGCTTGGTCAAGGGTGTTTTGCTGAAGCTATGTATTATTCTAAGTAAGCTTCTTATGAGGAATAGTGTCTTGTATACTACTTTCATAGGGGAGTGGAAGTAGGGACATCTAGGAAGTCAACAGAGTTAAAATTTAATGGGGCAAACTCAGGAAAATGGTACCCAAATAGTGCAGAGGGAAAACAGGGAATCCCAATAACATTACCAACTAATCCCTCAGTGGTCAGAGGCCCAATAACCACAGTTCCCTGTAGTGTGAAGAGTTGTGTAATTGGGATCTGAATTAGCCCCTCCACAAAGGCCCTGGCCATAGACAATTGTATTCTTTCCCAAGCATCTTCCTTGTTTCAAGGGATGAGCTCTATTTTATTTTCAATAGCTCAAAACCTGATGGAAATCACCTAAGGCTACAACCCTGAAGCTGTTATTTGTTCTGCCAAGAACTTTCCTGTGTTTCAGAAGGAACAATGTTACTTCTCCATGAGTGGGGATCTACACAAAAATTCTTGCTTGCTCAGTCCAGCCCTACAAACCTCATTGTTTTCCTTTTCAAACTGTTGTCACCTGGGCTCATCTTGCCCATATGACAGAGCCATGATTTTTCTCCAGAAGAAAATGGATGTTTATGGCACACCATGACTTAATGTTCATTGTGGCCCAGTAAGGAACCCTTGAACAGCTTGTAAAAGCCCTGCTCCATTGAAATCAGTGGTTAGTCTATTGCCATGGTTTGGAGACATATGTCTGGACTATCCTGGAGAGCAAATATATTTTAGAATCATAATCTCTAACATGAGTGGTTAGCATGAAACTCATTTTATTTATTTATTTATTTTTATTTAATTTTAGGTGCAGCACTCCCTCAGCTAAATTCTATTTTGAGAGACTAACTATCCACCAAGAATTGGTAAATCTTTATGTCAACAACTCCACTCTTCGACAAAACAGCTGAATGGTGGAGTGTGGTCCAAAACAAGAATGCCATTTATACATGCATTTGACTATAACCTAGCAATGGGGAGGCAGAGGCAGGCAGATCTCTATGAGATTGGGGATAGCCTGCACCACACAGAAAATTCTAAGTCAGGCTGCAAAGCTACAAGGAGAAATTCTATTTTAAAAAATTATATACATGTATATATATATATATATATATATATATATATATATATGCACATATAAACTATATGCGCATGCATATATATATATATGTATGAAAAATAATTAAATAATATCATTTAGAACATGCACAATTTTAACTCCCAATTTGGATACTCCCTTAGCCTAGAGACAAGGAGGAGTGACTGGGCCAAAACTCAAATGACTTGACAGATTTTGATGATCCCTCTTGGAAGATCTGAGTCTCCCAGAGGAATTTATGGGGGCTGGTATAGGGAGGTCACTGGGGGAAATAGGAGGCTGGCAGGGAGAGAGAACTGGGCTCAACATGTTAATTAAGGTCTTTTTATTTATATTTTCACAAAAAAAGAAAATTTATTTTGATGGCAAAAAACAAAACAATAATAACTCTGAATGGATGTGACCCCTAAACTTTAGATGTTAAGAGCAGGACTTCTGGAAGGCACTGAAGTAACCAAACCTCTCCTTCTTTGGTAAATGCCATCCCTGTGCACCAAAACCATAATGGAGCTGACTACATAGAAGTTTATTCACAATTCTACAGCATCAAAATCCTTTCCTCAGAAGCAGACCACATGGAGAATTATTCATAGGCCACACAGTGGTCTGGGAAGCTGCTGGACCACAATGGGCCTAACTGAACACTGAATGTGGCAGCACATTCCAGTCCAGCCTCCTCCTGGAGGGCCTGCCAAACAGAATTCCATGATTCCCCATCCCACCTTCCCACATCCCATCACTCACCGTGCTTCAGTTTCTCTGTTCATCCATGAGCTCCCCTCACAATTCCCAACAGCACCACTCATAGAGCAGCTATCAATCCTCTGGCTACTGTTCTGATACAAAACCAAGCCTGTAGCATGGCTCAAGGAAGTCTCCTTCCAGACCTCAGACTGGAGGGTTGGCTCAATGTCCCTGATTGGCTAATAAGGCTTCAGTGACAAGAGCAGTTTCTCAAGGGTTAGAGTGTTCTTAAAGACGCAGCAAGCCCTGCACCTCCTTTGGGCCTGGCTTCTATTCCAGACCTAGGAATTTTAGAGTTCTGCACAAACAGGAACTAATTATTTTTTTTGAGACAGAATTTCCCTGTGTGGTGCCTGTTGTCCTAGAACTTGCTCATTAAATTGAGCTGTTCAATTATTATTATTAATCTTGATGTTGTTGCTTTCTAGTAGATTTTTCTCATTACTTGTTTAATATTAATTATTTGATTATTTGATTAATTCATTTCTTTTGATGTTTGAAACAGAGTTTCCCTGTGTGGCCCTGCTATCCTGGAACTTACTCTGTAGACCAGAGTCTACTCAGAGAACTCTACTTGCCTCTACTTCCTGAGTACTGGAATCAAAGACGACAGCCAACACTACATAGTCAGACAGAAATTTCAATGTCACTTACCCTGTCTAAAATAGACAACCCACTCTCTTTCAGCTGTGGGAAAGATCATCCCCTCCTTCCTCGAAACAATGTGCAGATGTTGCACATAAAATTACAAAATGCAGATTGGAATGAATTTTTTATTCAACACAGGGAAGGGCACCTAGAATATTAAAAACTTGAGAGAGATTTTAGGGCATATGGCAAAAAAGAAGATGTTTGTTCTGTGTATTTTGATGAGGTCAGGGGAACTGGGTATACATTTTATCTAGTGGTCACAGACAATTTAGAAACCATGAGAGAAGGGAAGGAGCAATATCAGAAAGAACATGATATATCTTTCTCCTGTCAGATGGTTTGGTGATAGCTCCAATGCATTGGGAGTTTTATTCCTGAAATTCTTGAAAAATGAATAATAATAAAAACTGTTGTCTTCAGGGTAATTTGAATACTCTGAGAGAATTGGGCTGGGAAGCTTGCTTCTACAAGCACTGTGGTGACTGAGCAGAGCTTCCTCAGGGTACAGTGAGAAAATACCTGCATTATTCAATGTTCTCTTCTTGAACAGGACTGTTGTCAGATTTCTAAATCAGTGGATCCATCATCCAGCCTTGAAATGGCAGAAAGACTTATTTTCTTATTTGAGATCTGGTTCCTGTTTTCTTTCCTTTTTTTCCCCTGCTTTTCTGAAGTCCCAGTGACAACCATGAAATAAGTGGTTTCAGTTCATCTGACATCAGTGGGAAACTACAGGACATCTCATTTTCTGTGCCAAAATCTCTCAATAGTGGTTAGGACAGGGAATAATCACATCATGTGATTGTGGAGTGGCCTGTGAAAGCTAGAGAGCCACCTTGTTTTCAGGAGAAAGGAGTGGGTGCAGGAAGAGAGCAGTATTTGCTATTGGAGTCAAAGCCAGTGCAGTAGAAATGTGTATCTCTGCTGACCTAAAAGGTTTTTGTCTTGGTTGGAAGGCCAGGTCAGGATTCATTGTGCTGTGTCTTTAAGAAGGTGATCTTGTTACTCAGTCATCACTAGCCAACCAGACCCTCCTCATGATCTGTCAATAATAAAAGGTACAGGGACCTTCTTAGTGCCAGATTAAGGCTTTTCTCTAAAACAAGAGCTGGCACCTTTTTGTGTGTGTGCTGTTCTTCGATTATTGCTGTAGTAAGTTCAATGGAGAGCTTGGGAGAGCTCAGTAATCACATGGTGAGTGAGAGGCCGCTGTCCCCAGGATGGAGGAGTATATTGTGTAGTATATGAATCATGTGTTGGGACCTCCCAACATCTGAGTGGGAACAGGAAGACAGATTTTACTTCCTGTGGGTTATCATGAGATACGTGAATCTAGCTGGAATCAATGATATGACTCTGACTAAAAGTTTGTGGGTTGAATCTCTTCAGAGTATTGGGAACAGGGAGCCCTGTGTAAAAACATCTTTTTAGTCAACTTCAATGAGCTTTTTGTGCATCCTTGGAAAGACTACAGTTCTTGGAGACATTTAACAATTTATATTTTACTTTATGTGATGTGATGGAAAAAATTAAAAATTAGGGTTTATGGCAAGAAGGAAAAACTACAAAGAACAAGAATCTCTTCTAGTGGATAACTTCCTGATTTCAGAGTAGAGACCCCACATGTTATTTTCATGACATACAGGAAAAAAAAATCCTTGCAGGTGTGCTAATCAATCTTGATGCCCTTGAACTCAAACTTTGTACTCTATGAAATGCTGTAACCTTGAAAACCCTATGAGCTGAGACTAGGGGTGTGATGCCTCCATTTCACTTTTGTTGCTAGGTAACTTAGCCTTCTAATAGAGTGAACTCCCAGACTGTTTTGTTCTTCCCAATTAAAAACTTTTGCTTTCACATTTGGGAATAACTTCATTGGACTTGAGGAAACAGGGAGGTACAAAGTTTGTGGGCTCATGCCAGATTTCCTCCAACTACCCAGGGCCTATAACGCTGAAAGATTGAAATAGAGAATGTAAAGACAACAAAAACCAGAGGAATGCTGGAAATAGAAGAACTGCGCAAAAATTGTGAACTACAGACACAAAATGACCAACAGAAAAAAAGAGATGGAAGAGAGAATCTCAGGCATGGAAGATAAACTAGAGGAAATAGATTCATTTACCAAAGAAAATCATAAATCCAACAAATCCTTAACACAAAACATCGAAGAAATCTGGGACACCATGAAAAGGCCAAACCTAGGAATAATAGGCAGCGAGGAAGGTGAGGAAGACCAGCTCAAAGGTGTTAAAAACATACTAAACAAAATCATCGAGGACAAGTTTTCCAATCTGAAGGACATGCACATGAAATTAGAAGAAGTATACTGAACACCAATTAGGCTGGACAAAAGTAAAAAAAAAAAAAAAAACAAAAAACAAAAACCTAGAAATATAATAAGGAAAACACCTAAAACACAGAATAAAGAATATTAAGTGCAACAAAGGAGAAAGGACAGGTAACATATAAAGGCAAACCGATCAAAATTAAAACTGACTTTTCCATGGAATCCCTCAAGGCCAAAAGTTCCTGGATAGACGTTCTACAAATAATAAGAGTCCACAGATGCTAGCCCAGGCTACTATACCCAGCAAAACACTCAATCATTATAGATGGAGAAAACAAGATATTTAATGACAAAGACAGATTTTTTTTCCAATGCTTACCTACAAATCCAGCACTACAGAAAGATTTGGAAGGAAAACTCCCACCCACAGAAGTTAACTATTCACACAAAATGTAGGCAACAGATAATCTCCCTATACAAGAAACCAAGGGTGATGGAGGTCAAATATATTCACAATACCACTGCTAACATCAAATCTAAAACAAACAAGCATCAAAAATCAATGGCCTTTACTCACCCCCAATATTAATGGTCTTAACTCACCTATAAAAAGACACAGGCTAACAGAATGGATACGAAGAAAGAATGCAGTCTTCTGCTACATATAAGAAACACATCTAAGTTTCAAAGATAGACATTACTTCAGGGTAAAAGATTGGGGAATATCTTCCAATCAAATGCACACAAGAAGCAAGCAGGCATGGCTATCCTAAGATCTAACAAGTTAGACTTCAAACCAAAATTAATTAAAAGAGATGAAGATGCTCATTCAGTATTCATTGCAGGAGAAATCCTTCAACAGAAAGTCTCAATTCTGATAATTTATGCCCGAAATACAAAGGAACCCAGAGTGAAACAACTGCCAACATCAAACAGAAAGGAGAGAAGCTTAAGGTGATTCCTCTAAAATCACAAACAAGACAAGGCTGCCCTCTCTCTCAATATCTCTTCAATATTGTACGTGAAGTTCTAGCTAAAGCTATAAGACAAGAAAAGGAGATAAAAGGGATCCATATTTGAAAGGAAGAAGTCAAACTATCACTATTTGAAGATGATATGATAGTTTAATAAGCAACCCAATAAACTCTACCAAGGAACTCCAATAGCTGATAAACACCTTCAGCAAACTAGCAGGGTACAAGTTAAACTCAAAATAATCAGTATCCCTACTTTTTTCAGACAACAATGAGATTGCGAAAGAAATCAGAGAAACATAACACTTTACAATAGCCAGAAAGAACATAATGTATCTTGGAGGAACACTTCCCAAACAAATGAAAGACCTATATAATAAAAATTTGTGGCTCTAAAGAAAGAAATTAAAGAAGATACCAGAATATGGAAAGATCTCCCATGCTCTTGAATAGGTAGGATAAGTATAGTAAAAATGACAATCTTGCCAAAAGCAATCTAGAGATTCAATGCAATCTCCATTAAAAACCCACAACAATTCATCACTGAGCTTGAAAAGAAAATAATCAACGTTTTATGGAAAAACAAAAGACCCAGCATAGCCAAAATAGCCATGTACAATAAAAGAACTTGAAAGGCATCACCATCCCTAACTTTAAGCTCTACTACAGAGCTATACTCCTGAAAACAGCCTGGAATTGCCATAAAAACAAAACAAAACAAAAAACAAACAAACAAACAAAAAACAAAACAGGTAGAACATGGAATGTATTTCAAAAACCTGATACAAACCCACATACGTATGAACACCTGATTTTCTACAAAACATATAAAACAATACAATGGGATGAGGAAATCATCTTCAACAAATGGTGCCGGCACATTTGGATGATGATGTTTAGAAGACTGCAGATAGACCCAAGTCTGCAGTCATACACAAAACTATGGTCCAAATGGATCAAAGACCTCAACATCAATCCAACCACACTGAACCTCTTAGAAGAGAACTTAGGAGGTACCCTTGAACAAATTGTTATAGGAGACCACTTCCTGAACATAACTCCAGGGGCACAGACTCTGATAGAAACAATAAATGGGACCTCTTCAAACTTAGAAGGTTCTGTAAGGCGAAGGACACAGTGGAAAGACAAAATGGCAGCCCACAGACTGGACAAAGATTTTATGTAAGGAGTAAGGTTTTTCTGCCTGCCACGGGTCTGGTCCTGCCATCACTCCAGCCCCAATTAACACACAGAGACTCTATATTTGACATAATGCTATTGGCCTGGTACTAGTTTCTTATCTGCTAGCTCTGTCTTAAGTATTAACCCATTTCTGCTGATCTATATATGTTCATGTGGTCTTCTTACTGAGGAGCATACCGGCATTCTGCTTTCTCCAGACTCTTCATGCTGACTCCTCCTTCCAACTTCTTATTTCCTCCTTGTCTCTTAGTCCCTCCTATCTTCCTTTCCTATTGCCCAACATTTACAGAATGGCATCTCCCATCAATTTTCACCAATACTACATCAGACAATGGGCTGATCTCCAAAATATACAAACAACTCAAAAAAGTAATCAACAAAACACCAAACAACCCTATTAAAAATGGGGTACAGACCAGCAGAGGAACTAGGATACAAGGTATATTCTAAGAGATTCATATAAAGTCCATCACAGAACCAGGAAGGGACAAGTCCCCCAGAGCTCAGGGGAAGTGTGTGGGGGGGCAGCGAATGGAGAGAGTAGTAGGAGAAAACGAGGGGAAGGAAAGGAAAACATGTGCAACCAGGAAGATTGAGACTAGTTAGGAATAGAAGACAGGAAAGAGAGACACAAAGAGAGAGAGAGAACATAAAAGAGGGAGCCAATATTGGTTTGAAGATAAAATTGAACACAAAGAAAGGTCTAGAGAACTACAAGACTTCTCCCAACTAACAATTTGAGCTTCCGTGGAAAGGCTACCAAAAATGCCCTTCCCGGAGAGTGAGATCAACCACTAACTTATCCATGGAGCCCTCAATTAATGCCTGTTGGAAACAAGAGCAAACACCCATACATAAACACTAAGTCGAACTAGAACCCAGATGCATGTCGAGAGGACAAGACCAGGTGGCAGAAACACATAGAGACAGCTGACCTGAACAAGGAGCAGCTAACAGGCCAGCAGACTGATAGCTGGGAAGCCAGCATGGGACTGAATCAGGCCCCTCTGAATATGGGTCTCAGTCAGAAGGACTGAGCAATCTAAGGAACCTCAGACAGTGGAGCCAGGATGTATCCCTGGTACACAAAAGGGCTTTGCGAAGACATTCCCCATGGAGGGATAACTGCCTTAATCTAGAGACAGGAGAAAATCCCTAGTCCCTACTTCACATGACCTGTCAGATCTACAGGACCCCAACTGGATGGCATTCCCCTACATATGGAATTGGGGTGCGGGGATGGGAGGGGAGGGTGTTTAGAGTGCATGTGAGAGGGCAGAGGGGGGGGAGAAGGAAGGGAGGGAGGGAGAGGGAACTGGGATCGACATGTAAAATAATAAATTAAATTAAAAACAAATGCTTTGACTTCAAAATTAAATTCAAGGACATGTTAATGGGGAAAAGGATTTCTATTATTGTTTCCACAGAAAATGAAAAGATGTGCATTCCTTCCAGACTAATGTGGTTTGATCAAGCCAGACCACCTGAAAGAGAATACCAGGTGATCCTACATTCAAAACAGGTGGACATAGCAGCCTTACAGACTACAGGCAGGATTTCTGAATCTTCTTCGAATCCCCCATGACAGCACCTCTTACCAGCAAGAAGTAGTTTGGAAAGGACGATACCCAAATCCCCAAATATTGTCTATAAATGTTTGTTATTATTTAAATGGACTTGGTTATATAAAATGAAAAAAAAAAAGAATAGAAGCGTTGATTGAAAAAAAAAACTTTATAAAATCAAAAATAAAAATGGGGTACAGAACAGAAGAAATAATTCTCAATGGAGGAAACCAAAAAAGCTGAAAAACACTTAAGAAAATGTTCAACATCTTTAGCTATCAGGGAAATACAAATCAAAACAACTTTAAGATACCATCTTACTCTTGCCAGGAAGGCTAAAATTAAAAACACCAATGACAACTTATACCAAAGAAGATGTGGAGAAAGTGAACATTCCTCCACTGCTGGTGGGAGTGTAAACTCGTACAGCCATTTTGGAGATAAGTATGGTGGTTCCTCAGGAAAATGGGAATTAGTTAACCACAGGACCCAGCAATCCCCCCTTAGACACATACCCAAATGATCCATATCCTGGCAACAAAGACATCTGCTCAACTATGTTGATAGCAGCATTATTTGTAATAGCAAGAAACTGGAAACAACCTAGATGATCCTCAATTGAAGAATGGATAAGAAGATAGGATAAGGATAGGAAAGAAATTGCGACTAGGAAGATTGAGTCAGGTTAGGAATATGAGAAGAGGAGAGAGAGAGAGAGAGAGAGAGAGAGAGAGAGAGAGAGAGAGAGAGACTGAGAGTGAGTGAAAGAGAGAGAGGGAGACAGAAAGAGAGAGAGAGATAATAAAAGAGAGAGCCAGTATAGGTTTGAAGAGAAAAGTGAATCAAAAGCAATGTCTAGAGACCTACAAGACTGTTGCCAACTAACAATTTGAGCAACTGTGAAAAGGCTACCATAAATGCCCTTCCTGGATAGTGAGATCAACAACTAACTTATTCACCATCATGGAGCCCTCCTATAGTGCTGTTGGAAACAGAAGCAAACACCCAAACCTAAACACTGAGTTTAACTAGAATACAGATACAGATGGATAGAACAAGACCAGGTTGTAGAAACACACAGAGACAGCTGACCTGAACAAGGAGCAAATAACAGGCACCCAGACTGATAGCTTGGACTCCAGCATGGTACTGTCTTAGTCTTCTCTAAATATGGGTCTCAGCCAGAAGGACTGAGCAGTCTTAGGGACTGCAGACAGTGGAACCAGGACGTATTCCTCATGCACAAAAGGTCATTGCAGACACATTCCCCATGGAGGTGTACTCCCTTAATCTAGAAATAGGAGAGAAGTCCTAGCCCTACTTCAAATGACTTGACAGATCTACATGACTACACATGGATGGCATCGTCATACATGTGGAAGTGGGATGGGAGCTGGGAGCGGAGTGTGGTAAGGGTGCATGTGAGGGGGAATAGCGTGTAAATGGGTGGGAGGGAGGGAGGGAGAGGGAACTGGGATCGACATGTGAAATAAAAAATAAATAAGTAAATTAAAAAATAGAATAAAATAAATACCCCAGGCCAGAATCTTACAGGCTGCTGGTAATACAGAACACCAATGTAAACAGCAACAGGCTCTTTCTGATACAGAAGTCCTAAGCCAAGCTCATCCTGGATCCATGCTGGGTTGCTGAAGACCTAGGTGCATTGGGCCACCTGGTGGGCAGTCAGAGAGGAGAGGAGTTCTGAATCCCTAGGGGCTAATGACAGAACCAGCCCCTCGCCCAGCCCTCTTCTCCTCAGGTGGCAGTGACTGTGACCTTAGGGAAAGGGGTGAGGGTGAGAGTGGGGAGGAGGAGGATGAGGGGTGTTGGGGAGTACAACTTTGGTAAAGATTTTTGTGTCAACTAAAAAAATAAAAATAACAAAATATATGGTAATTAGAAGTGATGGCTATGTGCAGGCTTCTTACAATCAGTCTGAAGCAAAGAAGACAAAATAAGATAACAGTGGTCTAGTACACAGGCCAAGTGGTCTGCAGATTTATAGGTCAATGCAAATCATCAAAGCAGAACAGAGGACATCAGAAGGAACTTCAGGTGTTACAAGTATGATTCCATTTCTCTGGGCAATAAAAGGTAGAACAGGAAAAAGGGTTGGCAAGATCCACAAGAGTGGAAAAGATATGAAAATAAAATTATAATACTGAAAGATAACATAAAAGAAGATCTGGTGTAACCAACAAAATCCATAAAAGGAGCCAACAGTTAAGAGATCAGAGGGTTCAGAGTGGCTCAGGGGAGAGCACCAATGTAAGAAGGTAGAGTCAGGAATTAAATAAATAAATAAGATTTCACTTCAGGCATGCATATCTGGGTAAGAGTCACTGATAAGAAAAAAGAAAAAGAGAAAAGGAGAGTCATTTCTACACTAGGGATGTCTGAGAAAATCGAGAGAGACTAAAGGTAATGTAAAAAGTTATGGAGGTTCAATGAAAGGTTGTCAAATGTCGAGAAAGATGTAAACTGTTTGCTGTGGGCTCTCATATCTACAAATATAAATTTAAGATTAGTAATATGAGTTAAAATTTTTGACCATGCCAGGTTAATGGTTTAAAATTTCTGTTTATTTCTCTCAAGAAAAATATATGTACTTGCTAAAAAGTTCTATCAGTGTTTCCTGTTAGAAACCTGTTTATTGCAAGACTAGAGCTAAAACAAAAATGGTTTAAATATTTTTGCTGTCTAATGATAACAGCCCCCAGCTCTAAATTTACCTCTGAGCACTGGTAATTAAATTCAGATTATCAGAAAATCAGATGTCCTTTTAATGTAGATGACATTAATTCTGTTTTACGTCGAAAGCTGTTAAAAATTGAAACTAGTTAAAAAGTTACAATTATTAACACTGGAAATTAACATAAACTTAACAGGAACCAAGGTGACAATGGGTTTAAAGACATAAAGGGTGGTAAAATTATTTGATATTATAAGAAGCCATTACAGGATGTTTAACTATATTATAAAACAGTTTTTAAATGTTTAAATTCAGAAGGTTACATTATATTTGTGTTTTATTGCATTGTTAATATTTGTACTTAAATTAATGGGCTAAAATTTAAGATCATAGCCATATACTGTATTTAATGACCAAAAGTTGAGAAGCTCATTTTTTTATGATACAGAGGGCAATCCGTCCTTGTTTTTACTAAATTTGGTAAGCATAAGATAGTTAGATAAACTGAATCTCATAGCTGTTTTATGTTTCCCTAAAAGGAGTTTCAAATTAAAATCAGTATTTTTAAAGCTAAAACTGACAATGCAAAGTTCTAGTTTTATAAAATCTGGTAAATATTATAAAATGTTAAGAAACACAAGTTACCAGCCATCCTTATAGATTAACTTTTGGATATAGTCAAACTAAGTATTAATGATTAATAACAGGAATAACCCTCATTTTGTCTCCTATACATATTCTAATTTTTAAGCTTAAATTGAGTAAATGAAAACCAAGTTGTCTATTAAGATCTACCTAGAAAGACTTCTAATGCTACAGAGATCTGTAGAATAAGACATTTAAATATTAACTAAAAAAATGTAATAATTTCAGACAAAGAATCACAGAACCTAACAATGACAAATGTCTCCAAAGAACATTGTGGGGTAGCATGGATTGTGATGACACTGACCAGGGAGCAAGATGTTGAAACACAATACCTACAGCATGATAGGACCCAGCTCGGACTGTGGAGATGATGCAGGGTACTGGAAAATTTTCTGCACCTTTGCCTAGACAAAATAAGTTCAGACTTTTCCAATTCCAGGTTCCACAGGGGGGAAAAAAACACCTCTCACATTATGTACTTGGTGAAAAATTTCTCCCCTCAATGCCATAGAAAATTGGTTATGGCTAAGAATATAAGGAATGGTCCCTGTGATTTTTTTAATAGATTCAAAATTACAATATAGTTTATCCTTCTCAGATCTCTAATTCTATTGATGGCTTGGCTAACCAATAACCAAAACTTTGTGAGCTTCGTAGTAAAGGCAGCCTTGATGTGGCTCCTAAATAAGAATTTAAAAATATAAAGATATATAAGTCTTTTTTTGGACATTTATTTATTAATTATGCATACAGTGTTCTGCCTGCATACATATCTGCACATTCAAAGAGGACACCACATCACATTATATATGTTTGTGAGCCACAATGCACTTGCTGGGAATTGAACTCAGGACTTCTAGAAGAGCAGCCAGTACTCTTAACCTCTGCCACATCTCTCTAGCCCAAGACATATACTTCTTAAAGATATAAAAAATTAATTTACAATATAAAAATTCAGAGCTTAACTTTTAATCAACTTCTGATAAGCTAATCTAGCAGGGACTCCCAGCTGTTTAGTCAAAAACTCAAAGTTTTATGATTTATATTGGGTGTCATCGAAGTGTAAATATGAAGGGTGTTTCATTAGGCCTAAGACTCCACTTACCAATCTATAGATGGATCGCTCTTGACAGAAGAAAAGCTTCTAACCCAAATCTGTAAATTTTGCTAGGACTCAAAGGCATAAGTTCATTCCTGCTGTTTTATAGATACCCAAAACCTACTTTTTCTACAATTTGGATTTCAGCACAGATTGGTGATAATAATATATCCAAAACTTTTATGTCCTTTTATATAACACAGTTCATATAGGCTTCAGAGGATCAAATGTCATAAAGCTTTTATCCACTTCTTACAGGTGAAAAGGACTGCAGATAAGTACAGCTATCCTGAGGATGGAATTTTCTCCCTGGTCTTGCTGTCTTTCTTGATCACCAAAGGTAAAGAACTAAGAGTTCCAATTAAATATATGCATTTTAACCTTTGTTCCCAGTTTAAACATGTCTCAGACGATGTGTGCTTCTGGCAGAGGAGTATCAGTTACTGACTACAGCCTGCTCCTCTTTAGTGCTCTCCTTACTTACTGTGAACCAGCCCAGCCAAGGTGAATCTTCAACAGTGTCTACAAACTGATGCCTCTGATAAATGGTCCACTTCCTGAATCCCACTTCCTTTTGTTGGTATTGTCTAGCATTTTAGCCTACTTGCAGCTAAGAAAACACTGCAAAAGTAAGCAGGAAGTAGTACAGGCATGTCGCTGGCACAACAGTGTTTTCATTTTCAAATAGCTGTCACCTGGAGTTCTATAGCCTACAAAGCCTCCTGGAGCAGCTTGTTACTATTATGCCTACTGGTTTCCTCAACTTCCAAGGAAGTGACTCCTGGCTGTAAAAGCAAATGGTTTTTACTGGTAAAAATCAAACCAGCTGGGACCTCACTTTGTCAGAAAAGTAAGGTAGTGGCTTGAAATTGGGAGGGGTTTATAACAGGATAAACAGAAAGGGAAACTTGAGACCACTAATCTCAGTTCACAAGGTTTCCAAGATACAGGCAGATGATAGAGTACAAATTTATTTACAAGGTCATCATGGAACTAAGTTAATATTATCCATCATTTGTTTAGGCAAGATTGATAAGCACACCTGAAAGGTTGGTGTTTTTTCTTAAATTTTACCTCTTCTCCTGGGAACAGGATGTGGGTTCTGTACTCTGAGGCAGGGATTTATGTATTGGCAGAAATTCTTGTTCTCATTATTTTTTCCTTCTTGCAATAAGCCCGAATTTTATAACCTTTAGTTATTAATTTTTCCATCACATTTCCTCTTTGCAACAAACATTAGAGGCCCAATTTTTGGGCTTCTAATAGGTAAAAGACTTCTGGTGTTTTTTGGTGTACAGGTTACTCACACTGCCTCCTATGTATAGGAGTTTACTTTTGTTTACTTTTGATATAGCATCTCAACCAGGGAAAAGGTGAAATGTATTCTTTTCCTGTACTATTTCCTGCTTACCTTTGCAGTGTTTTCTTGGGCATGAGATGGATAAAATGGTATATAAAACCAATAAAAAAAAAGTAGAAAAAGGAGGGGGGCTTCAGCAAATTACACTTTTATCAGAAGAATTAGTTTATAGACCCTGTTGAAGATTCACATTGGCTGTGCTGGTTTACAGTAACTCTAGAGCAGTATTTAGGAGCAGAATGTAGTCAGTAACTGATGCTCATCTGCCAGAAGCACAAATCTAGTGAGACATGGTTAAATTTGGAACATAAGTTTGAGATATTGGAATTCAACAACAACACAAAGAGCAGAAAACCTGTAAATTCATGGAAATTGAACAATGTGCAATTGTACCACTCCTGGGTCAAACAGGAAATAAAGAAAGAAATTAAAAACTTTCTAATATTCAACGAGAATGAGGATACAACATACCCGAAGATAGGAAAGAGAGAGAGAGAGACAGAGACACAGAGAGAGAACATAAAAGAGGGAGACAATATTGGTTTGAAGATAAAATTGAACACAAAGAAAGGTCGAGAGAACTACAAGACTGCTCCCAACTAACAATCTCAGCTTCCGTGGAAAGTCTATCATAAATGCCCTTCCCAGAGAGTGAGATTAACAACTAACTTCTCCATGGAGCCCTCAACTAATGCCACTGAGTGGAACTAGAACCCAGAAGCAGATGGAGAGGACAAGACCACGAGGCAGAAGCACATAGAGACAGCTTACCTGAACAAGGAGGAGGTGACGGGCCCCCAGAATGATAGCTGGGAAGCCAGCATGGGACTGACTCAGGCCCCCTGAATATGGGTCTCAGCCAGAAGGACTGAGCAGTCTAAGGTACCTCAGACAGTGGAGCCAGGATGTATCCCTGGTGCACAAAAGGACTTTGCGAACACATTCCCCATGGAGGGATAACTGCCTTAATCTAGAGACAGGAGAAAAGCCCTAGTCCCTACTTCACAGGACCTGTCAGCTCTACATGACCCCAACTGGATGGCATTCCCCTACACATGGAATTGTGGTGGGGGGATGGGAGGGGAGGGTTGTTAGAGTGGATGTGAGAGGGCATAGAGGTTAAAAGGGAGGGAAGGAAGGAGGGTTGGGGGAAGGGAGGGAGGGAGAGGGAACTGGGATCAACATGTAAAACAATAAATTAAATTAAAAAAATGCTTTGATCCCAAAATTTAAGTTGAAAGACAAGTTACTGGGAATAGGATTTCTATTTTTATTTCCACAGAAAATGAAAAGATGTGGATTCCTTCAAGACTAATGAGTTTTGATCACACCAGACTGCCTGAAACAGAGTACAAGCTAATCCTACATTCAAAACAGCTGGACAAAACAGCCCTACAGACTACAGCCAGGTTTTCTGAATCTTCTTCGAATCCCCCCAAGACAGCGCCCCTTACCAGCAGGAAGTAGCTTGGAAAGAACAATGCCCACATTCCCAAATATTGTGTATCAATGTTTGTTTTCATTTAATTGGATTTAGTTATATAAAACTAAATAAAATAAAAAATAAATATTAAAAAATGATATTTATGATTTTAAATCCTTATTTAGGAGCCATATTAATGCTGCCTAATACTGCCAAGTGGAAAAAGTTATGGTTAGCCCAGCCATCAAAACTATCAGATGTGAGAAGGATATAGTTAATTAACTGTTCAATCTATTTAAAAAAAATGACAAGGAACATTCCTTATATTCCTAGCCATAACCAATTGTGTATGGGACAGAGGGCAGAAGTCCTTCACCAAATACATAATGTGAGAGGCTTTTTGTTTTATTGTTTGTCATTTCTCTTTGGAAGAGAGACATGGAAAAGACTGACCTTTTGTTTAGCCAAAGCTGGTGCAAATAATTTTTCAGCATCTACAAAGAATAAGCTGGGTCCTGCATGGCAGCAGACATTGTATTTGATCATCTTGCTCCCTGGTCAGTGTCATAACAATCGGCCCTGGCCCTAGCCCTGGCCCTGGCCCCCTTGCCCCCTTGCCCCCTGGCTCCCTTGCCCCCTAGCCCTCTGGCCCCCTGGCCCCCTGGCCCCTGGCCCCCTGGCCCCCTACCCCCTGGGCCCTAGGGCCCCTGGCCCCTGTCCCCCTGTCCCCCTGGCCCCCTGGCCCCCTGACCACCTGGCCCCCTAAACCTGGCCCCCTGGCCCTGGCCCTGGCTGTTCTGGACCATTGCAAATCTAAACAATGCCGAGAAACCATGGGATCAAGCTCCTCTAATGGGCAGAGAATTAGGAGGGATTATTTTATTTTCAAAAAAGAGAAAAAGTTTATGGTTGAGGCGATTAATTGTATTGTATCCATAGAAAAACGTTTTAAAAGACTCATCATTGTACTTGAATGGCATTATGAGGCTTTTGTTTTCATGCTTATGACACTATAGACATGATGTAGATTGAGAGACAGGTAAATATGTAGAACGCAAAACAAAGAGCGCTGCTTTGTTTTTGTGAGAAAGTCAGTGAGGCTGTAAGGTTAATTCATCTTTAGGTATGCTCCTTTAATTAATATATAATGAAAAATGATTGAAAATGACATGGTGGTGCATACTTAAATCCCACATGGAGTAGTCAGACTGATCTCTGACTGGAATAATGATGTTTTTAAAAAATTAAATTGATAATTAATTAGTGGGCCTTTTATATTAACACTGATGAGATGGCACCAAACTCATAAAACTATCGGTGATGTAAAGATCTATTTACATAGCTAAATGATGAAGTAATGAGATGATATTACATCATCAACTCCCAAAATCTGACCACGAACGGGAGTTATGGTCGATAACATTACCTGTATTTGAAATACGTAAATTAAATGATGAATTATTACATAAAATCCTAGAGTAACAGTTAAAGAAGTAAGTGTAGTATTAGATGACATGATGGTCTGGTACAACGGTCTCCCCAAAGGAGGCTCAAAACTCCAGTGATCACTGAATACATAATGACCGATTTTCATAATTAAATGAATAAGCATTAAACAAGTGGATGGTGTTTTATGCGTAAAGCCTAAATGATTGCTCAATACTGAAGAGACATTGAGTTCTTAATCATAGATTTGAACAAAAAATGAATGTATAAAGAGATAGTTTCCCCTAATTCACCCATAGAGAGATAACAAAATGATATCAACATTGATTTAAATAAAGGAAGAAAGAATGAAATAAAGAAAGAAAGAATTCACAAGATACAATTTAACACCAACAAGGTGGATACAGACTCCACTCCTCCTGGAGTAGAAAAAGACAGATTTGAATAGTGAAATAATCAGATAGTTAGATGGTCTGTCACACTTGAGTGTGACACAAGGTGTCACCAAACTTCAGGGATCACAGATTATATAATGAAATAATTTAATAATTACATCTTTAAATATGTAAGCCTTTGACTTTTTTGTATCATCAGTTCCCGGGCAGACTTGCCAGATATGAAACTGTATGCTGTCATCACGCATTTTTAACATACCATCAGTTAATCGTCAGATAATCATACTGTCTTGCCTGATGAATTCTTTTGGCCTGACCTCATCACAAGCGGCCTGAATGTCTGTTGTGGTGCGGCAGGACGTGAGATAGTGGGCCCAATCCTGGCGGAGCAGTAGTAGCCACAATGTTTATAATAGCTGACAAGATGGCTGCAGCAGGGGCATCACCAGCATAGCTGAGAGAGAGATGTTCTCCCGTGTTCTGAGTCGTTATCCTTTTGTCAGGTCCCGTTGATGGTGCTGACCTCCTAGTGCCACTCCTTATTCTCATGGTAGATCACAACCTATGTGAAGATGTGGAGGAAGAACTGGTAGTCGACAGCCAGACCACCGTGCCGGCCTTGGTGAAGTCCTTGTACATCTCAGAGGACACCGTGCAACCTTCAGGACTCAATAACCCAGCAGCCCTCGTACTCTGGAAGATGCATAGATCATTCAGAAAATGCTCTGCCCATGTCTACAACTTTCCTAACCTTGTCCCTGACAGAGTTTTGCACCCTAAACTTAATCGGTGATGGCACTGTCTGTTGTTTACATAATTTAAAGAATTAAATAAGTCACTAGTAGCTAACTGTCACAATAAATAGGGAATGTAGCATTCTACTGGCAGGGAGGCATGGCCAGATTCCAGTCATGAAGGATGTCATCATCATCAATTGAGTCAATGAATCATGCAATGTGAAGATATTGCACATTATCTCCACAAAAGGGAGCTTTACAGGTCTCTTCAAGGAATGGAGGATTGTTGTTTACATTACTATACAAATATTTACACTATCTTGGGGATTAACACAGATTGTCAATTTAAATTCATTTATTATGTAATTAGATGATCTGTGGCACCAGATTCCAGGTGTCATGGATGATATAATCATTGTGTGATATAATTAAATAATCAAATAATGAGTTCATGTAACATCATCCACTTCCCTAAGGTGGCTCCAAACCAGGCTCATGAACGATGCTGTCGTGTTAAATTTAAATATTTTAACTACATAATTGATATTAGGATGGTCTATAATAATTGCCTCCCACATCGCATCACCACAATCCACTGATCATGGATTATCTAATGTCCTATTTTAATAATCAAATAACAACATAATCAGAGGATGAAATGGTCTGCAATACTCCACACAATTGACTCTCTGTAGACGCCCACATGACTCTGGGAAACTCCCAGGTTCATCAGTTATTTAATCGCAGAGCAGAGCAGTAACATGTTTAAATGCTGAACTGTCATTGTGTATGCAGGGTTTTTAGAAGATGTCACATATTTAATGTTGGGCGGCTGCCACAAAAGAGATGGACTGACATCCAATAATCACAAAGTCTACTCTAACAAATGGATTATCACCTTCCTGAAGGAAGTCATTAATGTCAAACTCACCTTTTGATGAATAATTGTGAGACTTATTTGTCTTTTGTTCCATAGTGTGACTTCTTAGGAGAGAAAGTATTCATAAACAGAAGACTTTGAACTGTTTCTCCACAGACTACTTTCTCTGATGATTAGGTAATCTTGAATTTGGTAACCAGTAAAAGCTGTAGGCATACTTCCAGAGGTGTGCCTATGACTTGTTTAGCCGAAACAAATGCTGTCATGAAAAATTTTATGAGATAGTAACCTTGGGAGACTGTAATATCCCATGATAACATTTTCTCGAAGCTGCTGTCTGGTCCTTGGCCCATGTTACCAGGATACAGAATGCAAGCAGGGTTGCCAGGCAACATTTATGAACCTACATTCTGTCACATTCTAGTGCCCCTCCCACATGCTTAAAGGTGTATACTCACCGATGAGACAAACTTACAGCCTCACTGAGTTTCTCACAAAAACAAAGCAGGGCTCTTTCTTTTGAGTTCTACATATTTACCAGTCTCTCAAGCTACAACTTGCCTATAGAGACATAAGCATGAAAACGAAAGCATCATTGTGCCATTCAAGTACAATGATGAGTATTTTAAACCTGTTTCCTGTGCTTCAGTTTTCTAATTTCTAGAACAGAAACAATACAATTAATCGCCTGTACCATAATCCCTTTCCCTTCATTGAAAATAAAATTAACTCCTCCGCATCCTCTTTCCTTTAGAGGAGCTTGATCCCATGGTTTCTCACAGTTGTTTAGATTTGCATTAGGCTGATGATTAAGGATTTTGAGCAGGGTCTTCTGTTTCTTTCAGTCATTTTGGATTCCACAATTGACTGTTCTCTATTAAGTCCTGTACCCTGCTTTCTAATACGGTTATTTAGAGTTATTTATTGTTGGTGGTGTGTCATGATAACAGCCCGACAGAGTTCATTAGATGAGATTCCCTAATCGGGAGATTATTCAGTTATTCCATTTTTAAAATCAGTGGTCATTGTGTGTTCATGGGTCAGTTCTGTTGCAACCTCTCAGAAACTGATGATGCGAAACATTGCAGTTTTTTTTTTAAATCGTGTAATCATTCGATTGTTAAAAATCTACTATTGCGTAATCAGTAATCACTGTATAAGGCAGTGTCTCCCATTCTCAGGCCACTGCTTCTGGTATCGATCTCCTGCTGTGTCAATGCCACAGCAGGGAAATAACGGATGACACCATCATTCCTTATGCAATCAAATAAGTTAATAATGGGATAGTCCTCCATATTTAACTTTCAAAAGATGGAACCAAACTCCAGTGATTGTCAAGGAAGTAGTACTTAGATAATTAAATAATGCCAAGTGATTAACTCCCATGGAGGTTTGGCCCGACTCCAGTCAAGAAGAACAACATCTTCATCGAATTTAATAATTAATATATAATGAAAAATGATTGAAAAATGACATGGTGGTGCACACTTAAATCCCACATGGAGAAGTCAGACTGATCTCTTACTGGAATAATGATGTTTTCAAAAAATTAAATTGAAAATTAATTAGTGGGCCTATTATATTAACACTGATGAGATGGCACCAATCTCCTAAACTTATTGGTGATGTGAAGATCTATTTACATAGCTAAATGATGAAGTAAGGAGATGATATTACATCATCAACTCCCAAAATCTGATTGCAAACGGGACTTATGGTCCATAACATTAACTGTATTTTTAATACGTAAATTAAATGATGAATTATTACTTAATTTCCTAGTTTAACAGTTAAAGAAGTAAGTGTAGTATTAGATGATGTGGTGGTCTGGTACAATGGTCTCCCCAAAGGAGGCCCAAAACTCCAGTGATCACTGAATACATTATGACAGATTGTCATAATTAAATGAATAAACATCAAACAAGTGGATGGTGTTTTATGCGTGAAGCCTAAATGATTGCTCAATACTGAAGAGACATTGAGTTCTTAAGCATAGATTTGAACAAAAAATAAATGGATAAAGAGTTAGTTTCTCATATTTCACCCCTAGAGAGATAACAAAATGATATCAACATTGATTTAAATGAAGAAAGGGAGAAAGAAAGAATGAAATAAAAAAGAAAGAAAGAATTCACAAATACAATATAACACCAACAAGGTGGATACAGACTCCACTCTCCCTGGAGTAGAAAGAGACAGGTATGAATAATGAAAAAATCAGATAGTTAGATGGTCTGTCACACTTGAGTCACACAAGGTGGCGCCAAACTTCAGGGATCACAGATTATATAATGAAAGAATTTAATAATTATGTCTTTAAATATGTAAGCCATTGACATTCTTTTGTATCATCAATTCCTGGGCAGACTTGCCAGGTATGAAACTGTATGCTGTCATCACGCATTTTTAACATGCCATCAGTTAATCGTCAGATAATCATACTGTCTTGCCTGATGAATTCTGTTGGCCTGACCTCATCACAAGCGCCTGAATGTCTGTTGTGGTGTGGCAAAACATGATATAGTGGGCCTAATCCTGGCGTAGCGGTAGTAGCCACAATGTTGATAACAGCTGAAAAGATGGCTGCAGCAGGGGCATCAATAGCATAGCTGAGAGAGAGATATTCTTCCGTGTTCTGAGTCGTCATTCTTTTGCCAGGTCTCAGTGACGGTGCCGGCCTGCTAGTGCCACTCCTTCTTTTCATGGTAGAACACATCCGATGTGAAGATATGGAGGAAGAACAGGTAGTCAACTGCCAGACCACCGTGCTGGCCTTGGTGAAGTCCTTGTACTTCTCAGAGGGCACCGTGCAACCTTCAAGACTCAATCACCCAGCATCCCTCCTACTCTGGAAGATGCATAGATCATTCAGTAAATGCTCTGCCCATGTCTACATCTTTCCTAACCTTGTCCCTGACAGATATTTGCACCCTAACTGTAAACGGTGATGTCATTGTCGGTCGTTTACATAATTTAAAGAATTTAATAAGTCAGTAATAGCTAACTCTCACAATAAATAGGTGATAGCATTTTACTGGCAGGGAAGCATGGTCAGAATCCAGGCATGAAGGATGTCATCATCATCAATTGAAAAAATGAATCGTGAAATGTGATGATATTGCACATTATCTCCACTAGGGGAGCTTTACAGGTCTCTTCATGGAATGGAGGATTGTTGTTTACATTACTATACAAATATTTACATCATCTTGGGGATTAACACAGATTGTCAACTTAAATACATTAATTATGTAATTAGATGATCTGTGGCACCAAATTCCATTAGTCATGGATGATATAATCATTGCTTTAGGTAATTAAATAATCAAATAATGAGTTCATGTAACATCATCCACTTCCCTGAGGTGGCTACAAACCAGGCTCATGAACGATGCTGTCATAATTAATTTAAATATTTTAACTACATAATTGACATTAAGATGGTCTATAATAATTGCCTCCCACATCACGTCACCAAAATCCACTGATCATGGATTATCTAATGTACTATTTTAAAATCAGGGCCAGGGCCAGGGCCAGGGCCAGGGCCATGGCCAGGGCCAGGGCCAAAATTAAATTGATAATAAATTAAATGATAATAAATTAAATTGATAATAAATTAGTAGGCATTTTATATTAACACTGACGAAATTGCACCAAATTCCTAAACTTATCGCTGATGTAAAGATCTCTTTATATAGCTAAATGATGAAGTAATGAGATGATGTTACATCAACTCCCAAAATCTGACTCCAAATTAGACTTATGGTTCATAAAATTACTTGTATTTTAAATTCATTAATTAAGTGATGAATTATCATTTAATTTCCTAGCTTAACAGTTAAGGAAGGAAATGTAGTATTCGATGATGTGATGGTCTGGCACGATGGAATCCCCTAAGGAGTCAAAATCGTTTGATCCCTAAGGATCAAAACTCCAATGATCATTGAATACATAATGACAGATTTTCTTAATTAAATGAATAAACTTTAAACCAGTGGATGGTGTTTTATGTGTGAAGCCTAAATGATTGCTCAATACTGAAGGGTCATTGAGTTCTTAATCATAGATATGAACAAAAATGAATGAATAAAGAGATCATTTCCATAATTAATGCCTACAGAGATAACAATTTGATGTCAACATTGATTTAAAGAAAGAAAGAGAAAGATATCAGAAGAGATAATTTAAACCTACATGGTAGATCCACACTCCACTCTTCCTGTAGTAGAAAAAGAAAGATTTGTATAATGAAATAATCAGATAGTTAGATCTTCTGTCACACTTGAGTCACACAAGGTGGCACCATACTTCAGGGATCACAGATTATATAATGAAAGAATTTAATAATTACATCTTTAAATATGTAAGTCGTTGACCTTATTTGTATCTTCAAATCCTGGGCAGACTTGACAGATATGGAAATGTACGCTGTCATCAAGGATTTTTCTAATGCCATGAGTTAATCGTCAGATAATCATACTGTCTTGCATGATGAATTCTGTTGACCTGACATCATCACCAGAAACTGAATCTCTGTTGTGGTGCTGCAGGATCTGAGATAATGGGCCCATTCCTGGCTTAGAAGTAGTAACCAAGATGTTGCTATCAGCTGAAAAGATGGCTGAAGCAGGGGCATAACCAGCATATCTGAGAGAGGGATGCTCTTCCCTGTTCTGGGTCGTCATCCTTTTGACAGGTCTCGGTGATGGTGCTGACCTCCTAGTGCCACTACTTCTTCACATGTTAGAACACAACCGATGTGAAGATGTGGAGGAACAGCAGGTAGTCATCACACAGACCACCATGCCGGCCTTGGTGTAGTCCTTGTACTTCTCGAAAGGTCCCGAGCAATCTTCGGATCTCAATCATCCAGCATCCTTTTTACTCTGGGAGATGCATAGATCATTCAGAAAATGCTCTGCCCATGTCTACATCTTTCCTAACCTTGTCCCAGACAGATATTTGCACACTAATCATAATCAGTGATGGCATTGTCTTTCGCTTACATAATTTAAAGAGTTATATTAGTCAGTAATAGCTAACTGTCACAATAAATAGGTGATGTAGCATTTTACTGGCAGGGGAACATGGCCAGACTCCAGTCATGAAGAATGTCATCATCCTCAATTGAGTCAATGTATCAAAAAATGTGATGATATTTCACTTTATCTCCACAAGAGGAAGATTTACAGGTCTCTTCACGGAATGGAGGATGTTTGGTTTATATAACTTTATAAATATTTACATTATCTTGGGTCTTAACAGAGACTGTCAATTTAAATACTTTAATTATGTAATTAGATGATCTGCGGCACCAGATTCCAGGTGTTATGGATGATATAATCATTGTTTTATGTAGATACATAATCAAACAATGAGTTCATGTAACATCATCCACTTCCCTAAGGGGCTCCAAACCAGGCTCTTGAAAGATGCTGTCGTGATTAATTTAAATATTTTAACTACAAAATTGATATTTAGATGGTCCATAATAATTGCTTCCCACATCATGGAATCCACTTATCATGGATTATCTAATGACCTATTTTAATAATCAAATAGCAACATAATCAGATGATAAAATTGTATGCCACAGTCGACACAAAGACTCTCACCGACTCCTACATGATTGTGGGAAACGCGCAGGACCATCCCTTATTAATCGAAGAGCAGAGTCGTGAAATGTTTAAATGCTGAAATGTCTTTGTGTATGCAGGGTTTTTAGAAGATCCTGCATATTTCATGTTGGACGGCTGCCTCAAAAGAGATGGGCTGCAACCCAAAAATCCCTAAGTCTACTTTAACAAATGAATTATCACTATCCAGAAGGAAATTAACAATGACAAATTCACCTTTTGATGAATAATTGTGAGTCTTAGTATCTTTGTTTCCATAGTATTAATTCCTAGGAGAGAGAGAATTCATAAACAGAAGAAATTGAATGTTCTCTGATAATTAGGTAATCTAGAATTTGGTGACCAATAAAAGCTGTAGGCTAGCTTCCAGAGATTTGGCTATGACTTGCTTAGGGAAATCAAATGCTGTCATTGAAAGTTTAAGGAGATAGTTATCTTGGGAGACTGTAATGTCCCATGATAACCCTTTCTCGAAGCTGCTCTCTGGTACTTGGCCCATGATAACAGAATACAGAATGCAAGCAGGGTTGCAAGGCAACATTTAAGAACCAACATTCTGTCACATTCTAATGCCCCTCCCACAGGCTAAAAGGAGCATACCTAAAGATGAACTAAACTTACAGCCTCACTGATTTTCTCACAAAAACAAAGCAGGGCTTTTTCTTTTGGGTTCTACATATTTACCTGTCTCTCAAGCTTCAACATGACTATAGTGACATAAACATGAAAACGAAAGCATCATAATGCCATTCAAGTACAATAATGAGTATTTTAAACTTTTTTTTTCTATGATTCAATTTTCTAATTCATAGAATGGATACAATACAAATAATTGACTCTACCATAAACCTTTTCTCATTTTTGAAAATAAAATAATACCTCTTCATCTTCTGCTATTTAGAGGAGCTAGATCACATGTTTTCTCGCCATTGTTTAGATTTGTATTGGTCCAGAACAGCCATGGTCAGGGCCAGGGCCAGGGCAAGGGCCAGGGCCAGGCCAGGGCGAGGGCCAGGGCCAGGGCCAGGGCCAGGGCCAGGGCCAGGGCCAGGGCCAGGGCCAGGTCTAAAATTAAATTGATAATAAATTAGTAGGCAATTTATATTAACACTGATGAAATGGCACCAAAGACCTAAGAATATCACTGATGTAATGATCTCTTTATATATCTAAATGATGAATTAATGTGATGATGTTAAATCAACTCCCAAAATCTGACTCCAAAAGGGACTTATGGTCCATAAAATTACCTGTAATATAAATTCATTAATTAAGTGATGAATTATCATTTAATATCCTAGTTTAACAGTCAAGGACTTAAGTGTAGTATTCGATGATGTGAGTGTCTGGCACGATGTACTTCCCTAAGGAGGCTCAAAACTCCAGTGATCACTGAATACATAATGACAGATTTTCATAATTAAATGAATAAACTTTAAACCAGTGAATGGTGATTTATGCGTTAAGCCTAAATGATTGCCTAATACTGAAGGGTCATTGTATTCTTAATCATAGATATGAAAAAAAATGAATGAATAAAGAGATAGTTTCTCATAATAAACCCCTAAAGAGATAACAAAATGATATCAACATTGATTTAAATAATGGAAGGAAGAAAGAAAGAAAGAAAGAAAGAAAGAAAGAAAGAAAGAAAGAATTCACAAGATACAATTTAACACCAACAAGGTGGATCCAGACTCCACTCTTCCTGGAGGAGAAAAAGACAGATTTGTATAATGAAATAATCAGATAGTTAGAACGTCTGTCACACTTGAGTCACACAAGGTGGCGCCAAACTTCAGTGATCATAGATTATATAATGAAAGAATTTAATAATTACATCTTTAAATATGTAAGTCCTTGAAATTTTTTTGTATCTTCAAATCCTGGGCAGACTTGACATATATGGAAATGTATGGTGTCATCAAGGATTTTTAAAATGCCATAAGTTAATCATCAGATAATCATACTGTCTTGCATGATATATTCTGTTGTCCTTCCATCATCACCAGCAGCTGAATCTCTGTTTTGGTGCTGCAGGATCTGAGACAATGGGCCCATTCCTGTCTTAGAGGAAGTAACCAAGTTGTTGCTATCAGCTGAAAAGAAGGCTGCAGCAGGGGCATAACCAGCATATCTGAGGGAGAGATTTTCTTCTGTGTTCTGGGTCATCATTATTTGACAGGTCTAGGAGATGGTGCCGACCTCCTAGTGCCACTACTTCTTCTCATGGTAGATCACACCCGAAGTGAAGATGTGGAGGAACAGCAGGTAGTCCACACCCAGGCCACCATGACGGCCTTGGTGAAGTCCTTGTACTTCTCGAATGGCCCCGAGCAATCTTCGGGTCTCAATCATCCAGCATCCTTTTTACTCTGGGAGATGCATAGATCATTCAGAAAATGCTCTGCCCATGTCTACATCTTTCCTAACCTTGTCCTTGACAGATATTTGCACACTCATCATAATCGGTGATGGCATTGTCTATCGCTTACATAATTTAAAGAATTAAATAAATCAATAATAGCAAACTGTCACAATAAATAGGTGAAGTAGCATTTCACTGGCAGGGAAGCATGGCCAGACTCCAGTCATGAAGGATGTCATCATCCTCAATTGAATCAATGTATCATAAAATGTGATGATATTGCACATTACCTCCACAAGAGGAAGCTTTACACGTGTCTTCATGGAATGGAGGATTTTTGGTTTATATAACTTTAAAAATATTTACATTATCTTGGGTATTAACACAGACTGTCAATTTAAAATCTTTAATTACATAATTAGATGATCTGTGGCACCAGATTCTAGGTGTCATGGATGATATAATCATTGTTTTATATAGATACATAATCAAAAAATGAGTTCATGTAACATCATCCACTTCCCTAACGGGCTCCAAACCAGGCTCTTGAAGGATGCTCTCGTGATTAATTTAAATATTTTAACTACAAAATTGATATTTAGATGGTCCATAATAATTGCTTCCCACATCATGGAATCCACTGATCATGAATTATCTAATGTCCTATTTTAATAATCAAATAACAACATAATCAGATGATAAAATGGTATGCCATACTCGACATCATTGACTCTCACCCACTCCTACATGATTGTCAGAAAGGCCCAGGATCATCCCTTATTTAATCGGAGAGCAGAGTCGTGAAATATTGAAATGCTGAAATGTCTTTGTGTATGCAGGGTTTTTAGAAGATCCTGCATATTTCATGTTGAACGTCTGCCTCAAAACAGGTGGACTGCAATCCAATAATCCCTAAGTCTACTTTAACAAATGGATTATCACTATCCTGAAGGAAATTAGCAATAACAAATTCACGTTTTGATGAATAATTGTGAGTCTTATTATCTTTGTTTCCATAGTATTAATTCCTAGGAGAGAGAGAATTCATAAACAGAAGAAATTGAATGTTCTCTGATAATTAGGTAATCTAGAATTTGGTGACCAGTAAAAGCTGTAGGCAAACTTCCAGAGATTTGGCTATGACTTGCTTAGGGAAATCAAATGCTGTCATTGAAAGTTTAAGGAGATAGTTATCTTGGGAGACTGAAATGTCCCATTATAACACTTTCTCGAAGCTGCTCTCTGGTACTTGGCCCATGATAACAGAATACAGAATGCAAGCAGGGTTGCAAGGCAACATTTAAGAACCAACATTCTGTCACATTCTAGTGCCCCTCCCACATACTAAAAGGAGCATACTTAAAGATGAATTAACCTTACAGCTTAACTGAGTTTCTCACAAAAAAAGCAGGGCTTTTTCTTTTGGGTTCTACATATTTACCTGTCTCTCAAGCTTCAACATGCCTATAGGGACATAAGCATGAAAACGAAAGCATCATTGTGCCATTCAAGTACAATAATGAGTATTTTACCTTTTTTTTCTATGCTTAAATTTTCTAATTCCTAGAATGGATACAATACAAATGATCGAATCTACCATAAACATTTTCTCATTTTGGAAAATAAAATAATACCTCTTCATTTTCTGCTATTTAGAGGAGCTAGATCACATGTTTACTCGCCATTGTTTAGATTAGAGTGGGTCCAGAAATGCCAGGGCCAGGGCCAGGGCCAGGGCCAGGGCCAGGGCCAGGGCCAGGGCCAGGGCCAGGGCCAGGGCCAGGGCCAGGGCCAGGGCCAGGGCCAGGGCCAGGGCCAGGGCCAGGGCCAGGGCCAGGGCCAGGGCCAGGGCCAGGGCCAGGGCCAGGGCCAGGGCCAGGGCCAGGGCCAGGGCCAGGGCCAGGGCCAGGGCCAGGGCCAGGGCCAGGGCCAGGGCCAGGGCCAGGGCCAGGGCCAGGGCCAGGGCCAGGGCCAGGGCCAGGGCCAGGGCCAGGGCCAGGGCCAGGGCCAGGGCCAGGGCCAGGGCCAGGGCCAGGGCCAGGGCCAGGGCCAGGGCCAGGGCCAGGGCCAGGGCCAGGGCCAGGGCCAGGGCCAGGGCCAGGGCCAGGGCCAGGGCCAGGGCCAGGGCCAGGGCCAGGGCCAGGGCCAGGGCCAGGGCCAGGGCCAGGGCCAGGGCCAGGGCCAGGGCCAGGGCCAGGGCCAGGGCCAGGGCCAGGGCCAGGGCCAGGGCCAGGGCCAGGGCCAGGGCCAGGGCCAGGGCCAGGGCCAGGGCCAGGGCCAGGGCCAGGGCCAGGGCCAGGGCCAGGGCCAGGGCCAGGGCCAGGGCCAGGGCCAGGGCCAGGGCCAGGGCCAGGGCCAGGGCCAGGGCCAGGGCCAGGGCCAGGGCCAGGGCCAGGGCCAGGGCCAGGGCCAGGGCCAGGGCCAGGGCCAGGGCCAGGGCCAGGGCCAGGGCCAGGGCCAGGGCCAGGGCCAGGGCCAGGGCCAGGGCCAGGGCCAGGGCCAGGGCCAGGGCCAGGGCCAGGGCCAGGGCCAGGGCCAGGGCCAGGGCCAGGGCCAGGGCCAGGGCCAGGGCCAGGGCCAGGGCCAGGGCCAGGGCCAGGGCCAGGGCCAGGGCCAGGGCCAGGGCCAGGGCCAGGGCCAGGGCCAGGGCCAGGGCCAGGGCCAGGGCCAGGGCCAGGGCAGGGCCAGGGCCAGGGCCAGGGCCAGGGCCAGGGCCAGGGCCAGGGCCAGGGCCAGGGCCAGGGCCAGGGCCAGGGCCAGGGCCAGGGCCAGGGCCAGGGCCAGGGCCAGGGCCAGGGCCAGGGCCAGGGCCAGGGCCAGGGCCAGGGCCAGGGCCAGGGCCAGGGCCAGGGCCAGGGCCAGGGCCAGGGCCAGGGCCAGGGCCAGGGCCAGGGCCAGGGCCAGGGCCAGGGCCAGGGCCAGGGCCAGGGCCAGGGCCAGGGCCAGGGCCAGGGCCAGGGCCAGGGCCAGGGCCAGGGCCAGGGCCAGGGCCAGGGCCAGGGCCAGGGCCAGGGCCAGGGCCAGGGCCAGGGCCAGGGCCAGGGCCAGGGCCAGGGCCAGGGCCAGGGCCAGGGCCAGGGCCAGGGCCAGGGCCAGGGCCAGGGCCAGGGCCAGGGCCAGGGCCAGGCCAGGGCCAGGGCCAGGGCCAGGGCCAGGGCCAGGGCCAGGGCCAGGGCCAGGGCCAGGGCCAGGGCCAGGGCCAGGGCCAGGGCCAGGGCCAGGGCCAGGGCCAGGGCCAGGGCCAGGGCCAGGGCCAGGGCCAGGGCCAGGGCCAGGGCCAGGGCCAGGGCCAGGGCCAGGGCCAGGGCCAGGGCCAGGGCCAGGGCCAGGGCCAGGGCCAGGGCCAGGGCCAGGGCCAGGGCCAGGGCCAGGGCCAGGGCCAGGGCCAGGGCCAGGGCCAGGGCCAGGGCCAGGGCCAGGGCCAGGGCCAGGGCCAGGGCCAGGGCCAGGGGCCAGGGCCAGGGCCAGGGCCAGGGCCAGGGCCAGGGCCAGGGCCAGGGCCAGGGCCAGGGCCAGGGCCAGGGCCAGGGCCAGGGCCAGGGCCAGGGCCAGGGCCAGGGCCAGGGCCAGGGCCAGGGGCCAGGGCCAGGGCCAGGGCCAGGGCCAGGGCCAGGGCCAGGGCCAGGGCCAGGGCCAGGGCCAGGGCCAGGGCCAGGGCCAGGGCCAGGGCCAGGGCCAGGGCCAGGGCCAGGGCCAGGGCCAGGGCCAGGGCCAGGGCCAGGGCCAGGGCCAGGGCCAGGGCCAGGGCCAGGGCCAGGGCCAGGGCCAGGGCCAGGGCCAGGGCCAGGGCCAGGGCCAGGGCCAGGGCCAGGGCCAGGGCCAGGGCCAGGGCCAGGGCCAGGGCCAGGGCCAGGGCCAGGGCCAGGGCCAGGGCCAGGGCCAGGGCCAGGGCCAGGGCCAGGGCCAGGGCCAGGGCCAGGGCCAGGGCCAGGGCCAGGGCCAGGGCCAGGGCCAGGGCCAGGGCCAGGGCCAGGGCCAGGGCCAGGGCCAGGGCCAGGGCCAGGGCCAGGGCCAGGGCCAGGGCCAGGGCCAGGGCCAGGGCCAGGGCCAGGGCCAGGGCCAGGGCCAGGGCCAGGGCCAGGGCCAGGGCCAGGGCCAGGGCCAGGGCCAGGGCCAGGGCCAGGGCCAGGGCCAGGGCCAGGGCCAGGGCCAGGGCCAGGGCCAGGGCCAGGGCCAGGGCCAGGGCCAGGGCCAGGGCCAGGGCCAGGGCCAGGGCCAGGGCCAGGGCCAGGGCCAGGGCCAGGGCCAGGGCCAGGGCCAGGGCCAGGGCCAGGGCCAGGGCCAGGGCCAGGGCCAGGGCCAGGGCCAGGGCCAGGGCCAGGGCCAGGGCCAGGGCCAGGGCCAGGGCCAGGGCCAGGGCCAGGGCCAGGGCCAGGGCCAGGGCCAGGGCCAGGGCCAGGGCCAGGGCCAGGGCCAGGGCCAGGGCCAGGGCCAGGGGGCCAGGGCCAGGGCCAGGGCCAGGGCCAGGGCCAGGGCCAGGGCCAGGGCCAGGGCCAGGGCCAGGGCCAGGGCCAGGGCCAGGGCCAGGGCCAGGGCCAGGGCCAGGGCCAGGGCCAGGGCCAGGGCCAGGGCCAGGGCCAGGGCCAGGGCCAGGGCCAGGGCCAGGGCCAGGGCCAGGGCCAGGGCCAGGGCCAGGGCCAGGGCCAGGGCCAGGGCCAGGGCCAGGGCCAGGGCCAGGGCCAGGGCCAGCCGAGGCCAGGGCCAGGGCCAGGGACAGGGAAAGGGCCAGGGCCAGGGCCAGGGCCAGGGCCAGGGCCAGGGCCAGGGCCAGGGCCAGGGGGCCAGGGCCAGGGCCAGGGCCAGGGCCAGGGCCAGGGCCAGGGCCAGGGCCAGGGCCAGGGCCAGGGCCAGGGCCAGGGCCAGGGCCAGGGCCAGGGCCAGGGCCAGGGCCAGGGCCAGGGCCAGGGCCAGGGCCAGGGCCAGGGCCAGGGCCAGGGCCAGGGCCAGGGCCAGGGCCAGGGCCAGGGCCAGGGCCAGGGCCAGGGCCAGGGCCAGGGCCAGGGCCAGGGCCAGGGCCAGGGCCAGGGCCAGGGCCAGGGCCAGGGCCAGGGCCAGGGCCAGGGCCAGGGCCAGGGCCAGGGCCAGGGCCAGGGCCAGGGCCAGGGCCAGGGCCAGGGCCAGGGCCAGGGCCAGGGCCAGGGCCAGGGCCAGGGCCAGGGCCAGGGCCAGGGCCAGGGCCAGGGCCAGGGCCAGGGCCAGGGGCCAGGGCCAGGGCCAGGGCCAGGGCCAGGGCCAGGGCCAGGGCCAGGGCCAGGGCCAGGGCCAGGGCCAGGGCCAGGGCCAGGGCCAGGGCCAGGGCCAGGGCCAGGGCCAGGGCCAGGGCCAGGGCCAGGGCCAGGGCCAGGGCCAGGGCCAGGGCCAGGGCCAGGGCCAGGGCCAGGGCCAGGGCCAGGGCCAGGGCCAGGGCCAGGGCCAGGGCCAGGGCCAGGGCCAGGGCCAGGGCCAGGGCCAGGGCCAGGGCCAGGGCCAGGGCCAGGGCCAGGGCCAGGGCCAGGGCCAGGGCCAGGGCCAGGGCCAGGGCCAGGGCCAGGGCCAGGGCCAGGGCCAGGGCCAGGGCCAGGGCCAGGGCCAGGGCCAGGGCCAGGGCCAGGGCCAGGGCCAGGGCCAGGGCCAGGGCCAGGGCCAGGGCCAGGGCCAGGGCCAGGGCCAGGGCCAGGGCCAGGGCCAGGGCCAGGGCCAGGGCCAGGGCCAGGGCCAGGGCCAGGGCCAGGGCCAGGGCCAGGGCCAGGGCCAGGGCCAGGGCCAGGGCCAGGGCCAGGGCCAGGGCCAGGGCCAGGGCCAGGGCCAGGGCCAGGGCCAGGGCCAGGGCCAGGGCCAGGGCCAGGGCCAGGGCCAGGGCCAGGGCCAGGGCCAGGGCCAGGGCCAGGGCCAGGGCCAGGGCCAGGGCCAGGGCCAGGGCCAGGGCCAGGGCCAGGGCCAGGGCCAGGGCCAGGGCCAGGGCCAGGGCCAGGGCCAGGGCCAGGGCCAGGGCCAGGGCCAGGGCCAGGGCCAGGGCCAGGGCCAGGGCCAGGGCCAGGGCCAGGGCCAGGGCCAGGGCCAGGGCCAGGGCCAGGGCCAGGGCCAGGGCCAGGGCCAGGGCCAGGGCCAGGGCCAGGGCCAGGGCCAGGGCCAGGGCCAGGGCCAGGGCCAGGGCCAGGGCCAGGGCCAGGGCCAGGGCCAGGGCCAGGGCCAGGGCCAGGGCCAGGGCCAGGGCCAGGGCCAGGGCCAGGGCCAGGGCCAGGGCCAGGGCCAGGGCCAGGGCCAGGGCCAGGGCCAGGGCCAGGGCCAGGGCCAGGGCCAGGGCCAGGGCCAGGGCCAGGGCCAGGGCCAGGGCCAGGGCCAGGGCCAGGGCCAGGGCCAGGGCCAGGGCCAGGGCCAGGGCCAGGGCCAGGGCCAGGGCCAGGGCCAGGGCCAGGGCCAGGGCCAGGGCCAGGGCCAGGGCCAGGGCCAGGGCCAGGGCCAGGGCCAGGGCCAGGGCCAGGGCCAGGGCCAGGGCCAGGGCCAGGGCCAGGGCCAGGGCCAGGGCCAGGGCCAGGGCCAGGGCCAGGGCCAGGGCCAGGGCCAGGGCCAGGGCCAGGGCCAGGGCCAGGGCCAGGGCCAGGGCCAGGGCCAGGGCCAGGGCCAGGGCCAGGGCCAGGGCCAGGGCCAGGGCCAGGGCCAGGGCCAGGGCCAGGGCCAGGGCCAGGGCCAGGGCCAGGGCCAGGGCCAGGGCCAGGGCCAGGGCCAGGGCCAGGGCCAGGGCCAGGGCCAGGGCCAGGGCCAGGGCCAGGGCCAGGGCCAGGGCCAGGGCCAGGGCCAGGGCCAGGGCCAGGGCCAGGGCCAGGGCCAGGGCCAGGGCCAGGGCCACATGAAATGATTTTTCAGGCTGTTGCTTGTAATCACATGAACACAGGATGTGTGTGTTTGTGTGTGTGTATATGTGTGTGTGAGACTGTGTGTTCGTTTGGAACAGAAGACAACCTTGGGAGCTATTCTCTCCACCATGATACTTACAAATTAATCTAGTTCCCCTAGACTTGACATTGAAATTGGTTTTATCCCTATTACTCTTCCTAACCCAGCGTGATGGTTCCTTGATATTTTGTTTAGTTTATTTTTTAATAAAACTTTACTACAAACATTTGTTCTCATAATGTGTATTGTGTCTGTATGGATGTGTAAAATTCATGTGCCTGCCTGCAGAAGGCAGGAAAGTGCCCTACATAATTGAAGCGAGATTCAAAGGTTGTAAAAGCCACTAGCCATGAATACTGATAAATGTACTCAGGACTTTGGGAACAGAGCAAAGCATCGTTAGCTTTGACCTAGTTCTACTTTCCCAGATTTAAATTTTCAATTAAAAGTTCTTCTATTTCTTGAGTAGTTTAATTGAATGTGTTCTTTTTGATCAAGCACATGCCTGTGCACATGTGCTACCCCACAAACTTTAGCAATACATACATAATTTTCAGGAGCTGGTTCTAGCTTCTTAAATTTTAGGTCCCTTGAATTGACCTCAAGTGGGAAATGGCTTTCAATGTAAATGACATTTCCCTTTGATTTACCTCAATTGATCTTAATTTTAATAATTTTTTTTTAGTTTAAAATACAAAGTACATGGTTTCATCATTTCATCTTCACATACTTGTGATTCTATGCTTTTCTTGTTTTCTTCCCACACTGCACTACAATTTGACCCTCACCATCTGAAGCTGATTCTTTTCTTCTCCTAATTAGTTCTAAAATTTATTTACTAGTCATTGCATGTGACCCGGTTTAGCCATTTAGTATCTACTAAAATAGACTTCAAACAAAAGTCAATCAAATGAATTTCTAAAGAACAATCCATACTCAAAGGACAACTCCACAAATATGATATTTTAATAATTAATATTTGTGTCCCAAGCACATGATTGGAAATTATGCACAAAGGAGTAGACAGGAAGACATTATTAAATGAGTGTTAAATTAACAAAATATAAACTGTAAAGAACTACAAATGCAAGCATAACCAACAGAATTCAGCAGATCAAAGAGGGAATCTCAGGCATTGAAGATAATCTAGAAGAAATCAATTCACCGAGGAAAGAAAATTTAAATCCAACAAATCCTTAGCACAAAATATATAGGAAATATGGGACACAGTGAAAAGACCAAATCTAATAATAGACATACAAGAACGTGAAGAAGCACAGATCAGAGGGGAAGAAAGCATATTCAACAAATTCCTTGAAGTAATCATTTGTAGCCAGAAGTACGTGCCAATGAAAGTACTAGAAGCATACTAAACACAAATAGACTTAAATATTAAAAGTCGCCAAGGCACTTAATTATCAAAACACCTATCATACATAATGACAAGAGAACATTAAGAGCAAAACATTAAGACCTAGTAACATATAGAGGCAGACCTATCAAAATTGCAACTGAATTCTCCATGGAATCTCACAAGGCCAGATGGTCCTGGATAGATTATGAACAAATAATAAGAGTCCTCAGATGCCAGCCCAGGCTAAAATAATGTGCAAAATTCTCAATCACTATAGACAGCAAAAATGAGATATTTAATGTCAAAGCCAGATTTCCTAACCATATTTCCATAAATCCAGTCCTACAGAAAATTCTGGAAATTCTATCCAAGCAAGCTAACTACAATAATGAAGACATAGGCAAAGTTAATATCAGTTTATAAGAACCAAAAAGAAAAAGTGGGCGAGTATACTCACAATACCACCACCACCAACAATGAAACAAACAAGAATTAACAATCTATGGTCTTTAATTTCAGAAAATATTAATGGTCTCATTGCCTATAAAAACACACAGGCTAACCGAGTGTATAAGACAAATTCCATCCTTCCAGTGCATACAAGAAATGCATCTAAGTTTCAAAGACAGACATTACCTCAGTGTAAAAGGTTTGCAAAATATCTTCCAATCAAAGGAACTCAAAAAGGAAACAGGTGTAGGTATCTAAATATTAAAACGTTTAATTTCAAACCAAAATCACTCAATAGATGAAGAAGGTCATTTAATAATCAGCATGGGAGAAATCCATCAATGTAAAGTCTAAATTCTGAACATCTCTGATCCAAATTAAAAGGTACCCATATTCTTAAGAGAAACACTAGTAAAACTCAAAGCTCACATAAAACCTTACTCATAGTGGGAGATTTCACCACCCCATTCTGAACACTAATCAGGATTACCAAACTTAAGTTTAACAAACAAACACAGAAACTAACAAAAGTTTTGTCCCACTTGGTTTTAGTAGTCATTTATAGAACATCCAATCCAAACACAGAAGAATATAACTTCTCCTCAGCTACACAAGGAACCTTCTGTAAAACAGACTACATACAAGGCAACATAATAAACCTCAACAGATAAAAAATAAAATTGAATAGCCCCCTATATCTTATCAGATCACCATGATTTTGAGTTGGAATTCTTCAAGAATACAAACTGCAGACACCTACAAATTCATAGAAATTGAATAATGAGTAAATTACCATTCCCTGGTCCAGGAAGAAATAATGAAATAAATAAAAGTTTTGTAGAATTCAATGAAAATGAAGACAGAACATACCTGAACTTATGGGACACTTTTAAAGCAGTTATACAAGGAAAGTTCATTGCAATCAGTGCTCATGTGAAGTAAACAGATGATAGTCAAATTATATAATTAAGAGCTCAACTGAAAGACATAGACCAAAAAGAAACAAACTTACCCCAGAGGAGTACCTGCCAGTGAATAATCAATTTGAGGGCTGTAATCAGTAAAGTAGGAACATGGAAACCAATACAAAGAATGAATAGAACAAAAAGTTGTTTCTTTGAAAAATAAACAAGATAGACAAATCTTAGGGGCAAACAAATCAAGAAGCAGAGAGAGAACATGCAAACCAGCAAAATCTGAAATGAAAATGGGGATATACGAACAAACACTGAGGAAACCCAGAGAACTTTCAGGTCATATTTTGAAAACATGTACTATACAAAAGTAAAAAAATCTAAGGGAAATGGACAGATTTCTGGATTGTTATCACTTATCAAATTCAAAACAAGGATAAATAAGCAATTTAAATAGATTTAGATCACATACTGAAATAGAAATAGTCATGAAACTCCACCAAAGCCCCCCCCAAAAAAAAAAACAAAAACAAATACATAGACACAAGGCCAAAGGACTTCAGTGCAGAATTCTACAAATATTTCATAGAAGTGCTAATACCAATACTCCTCATATTATCTCACACAATAGAAGCAAAAGGTTCATAACCATTTTTAATTAGTTTTCAATTACCTTGATATGCAAGCCTCACAAAGACACGACTAAGAAACAAAATTACAGGCAGATATCCCTCATGAACAATGATGCAACAGTATTCAATAAAATACTGGAAAATCGATTACATGAACACATCAAATAAGTCCTCTACAATGACCAAATAGGCTTCATGTCACAGATGAAGGGATGGTTCAACATATGAAATTCTATCAATTTGATCCATCATATACATAAAGTAAAACAGAAAAATCACATTATCATCTCACTAAATGCTGAAAATGCCAGTGTCAAAATCAAACACCCTTTTATGATAAAGTCCTTGGAAAGAACAGGGATAACAGAAACCTACCTAAACATAATAAAAGCAATATACAGTAAAGCAACATAGAACATTAACCTATGTGGAGAGAAGCTTAAGACAATTCCTCTAAAATAAGGAACAAGACATCTGTCCATTCTCTCCATAAATCTTCAATATTGTGCTTGAAGATCTAGCTACAGAAAGAAAACAAGAAAAAAAGATCAAAGGGACACAAATTGGAAAGTAATAAGTCAATTTTTTATTATTAGCAGATGATATGATAGTTTACATAAGTGTCCCAAAAAACTCTACCAATGAACTCCTACAGATGATAAATACCTTTCAAACAGTGACAGTACACAAGACTAATAAAAACAAAAAAAAAAAATCAGTAGCCTTACTATATACAGAAGATAAAAGGGATGAGAGTCACCACCCTTTACAATAGGAAAAACAACAAATAACATCTTGGGGTAACTATAACCAAACTAGTAGAAGGCCTATATTGTATGGTCTTGTGTCTTTAAAGAAGGAAATTAAAGAAGATACTAGAAAATGGAAAGATCACCCATGATCTTGAATTGGTAAGATAAATATAGTAAAACCTCCAATTTTGCCAAAAGCAATCTACAGATTCAAAGCATTCCCAGGAAAAATCCTAGCACATTTATTACTTCACTGCCCTTGAAAAAACAATACTCAACAGTATATGGAGTAACAAAAGAGTCACAATAGTCAAAACAATGCTGTATAATAAAGGAACTTCAGAAAGCATCACATTCTCCGACTTCAAGCCCTAAGCTCTATTATAAAGCTAAAGTACCAAAAAGCGCACTTGATATTGTCACACATATAGAAAGGTAGACAAATGGAACTGAAAATCTTGATATTTACCAACACACCTACAAATTCCTGAGTTTTGATGAAACAGGAAAAATAATACAATGGAAGGAGGCAATCATTTTCAACAAATTGTTCTGGCAAAACTGGATAATGATATGTAGAAGACTACAAAGAGACCCATGTGAATCGCTATACACAAAACTTAGAACACATGGATCAAAGACCTAAACATTAGTCCAGCTGCCCTAAACCTCTTAGAAGAGAAAGTTCGAGGTACTCTTGAAGGAATTTTTACAAGAGAGTGTCGCCTCTACTTTGACCAGCAAAGAAAACACAACGTTCAGACTCTTCTTTAAGCAGTTTATTCAGGAACCTTGTATAATCTTCTGACCCCGGGGGCAGCCCAGCCCACAGCTTAAAAGCCCTTGGGCAGTCAACCCCAGAATGCCATGAGGTGAAAAACAAAAACAGACAGGTACATATACACAGAAGCAAGCCAGATTCTCAGCTTTTAGCCAAATATGGAATTGTTTAATACAGAGAGTACTCGCCATCGGGAAGGTGGAGGGCAGAAACTACTGCCAAGTTTATGGCACGGCACTTTGGAGCTCTCTACAGGAGAGATATTACTAGTCATAATACCAAACAGTGGGATCAATACTTAATGAATGGAACCTACTGAACCTGAGAGTCATATGTAAGGCAAAAGAAACAGTAGACAATGTATTGTAAAGAGGCTTTATGTCCCCTTAAGTCCAAAAGTCTTAATGACTATATACGCATATGTTGGGACATAGATGGGCATCATATTATGGGCCAGGTTATAGTTTCAGTCGTGAAAAGAGGGGAGAACAATGGAGGAGCCAGACCAAAGTGTTTCTTGGGATGTGTACAGCCAGGACATTTCAAAAGGAACTGCCCCCAGGGTGTGGCAACGCAATTGAGCCCTAGGCCAGGGCTTTGCCCACGTTGCATTAAGGTCCATCATTGGAGCAAGGAATGTAGGTCAAAGACAGACGCTCTTGGTAATCCTTTACCGGCTCAGGGAAACTGGAAGCGGGGCCAGCCTCGGGCCCCTCAAGCCCAGGTGTATGGGGCAATGGATAAACCTGTAACCCACCCTATATAGATGATCAGATGATCCCTCAGAGAAACCCCTTTATGTCCAGGACCTTATCTGAGGTACCCCAGGAAGCGCAGGATTGGACCTCTGTTCTGCCACCCGTGCAATATTAACACCACAAATGGACACTCAAGACTTGAGAACAGGAGTCTTTGGCCACTTCCCCCAGGAACAATAGGGCTATTATTAGGAAGCAGTAGTGCCTTGTTGAAAAGAATTAGAGTTATTACAGGAGTAGTAGATTCAGACTTTCAAGGAGAAATAGAAATCATGTTTAGGGCAGAAATGGGGGTATTAATGATACCACAGGGTGCTCGGATAGTGCAATTCGTACTTCTCCCTATGTTCAAAACCAACAATCCCTTTTTAAAGGACATCAGGGGATCTGCTGGTTTTGGGTCCACAGGTCCCATGGGTGCCTTTTGGGTTTCAACTCTTGAACAGCGCCCCATGCTCACCCTTACCATACAAGGTAGATGATTATCTGGACTTGGGGACACAGGGGTGGACTCCTCAGTAATAGCAAAAAGAGCATGTCCTCTTCAGCCAGCCTCCACTCATTTACAAGGAGTGGGAACTGCTGTACTCCAGAATGTAGTACTCAGTTTCTTAAATGGTCAGATGATGAAGGACATACAGGAATTTTTCAGCCTTTTGTGTTATGTCATATACCTGTTAATCTTTGGGGGAGAGATGTTCTTCAGGCCAAAGGAGCAGTCCTTACTACTGAACCTGTTAAAAAATATGCTGGCTGACCAAGGTTATGTACAAGGAAAAAGACTGGGTAAATTCCTACACGGTGACCCTCAGTCTGTTGCATCCAAAAATTTAATTATCAAAAGAGCCGGAGATCGCTCTGGGATGGGAAATTTTCCCTAGGGGCTATTGCTATGTAGCCTGGTCCCATTTCTATTATCTGGAAAACTGATAACCCACTGTGGGTGGAGCAATGGCCCTTATCTATTGAGAAGTTGCAGGCTGCACATCAACTTGTAAAGGAACAATTAGAGGCAGGACATATTGTTACTTCCACTTCCCCATGGAATACCCCAATCTTTGTTATAAAGAAAAATTCTGGAAAATGGAGACTCCTACAAGATATCCGAGCTGTTAATGATTGCATGTAAATTATGGGAGTAACACAACCTGGCTTTCCTTCCCCTGTGGATATTCCTCAAGTCTATCATTTATTAGTAATCCACCTAAAATATTGCCTTTTTTAGCATTCCTTTGCAACCTCAGGATAGTGAGCCATTTGCATTTAGCATTCCTTCTATTAACTTTAAAGAGCCCTATAAAAGATATCAATGGGTGGTCTTGCCTCAAGGAATGGCCAATAGTCCCACTATTTGGCAAATTTATGTATCATTGGCCATTGCCCCTATTAGAGAGAAATTTCAATCCCTATATATTATACATATGATATTCTTTTAGCCGGCCTGGATTCTAAGGAAATGAATGAGGCTTTTGGAGAATTGCAACATAATCTTCAATTAGCGGGTTTAAGATTAGCCCCAGAAAAGGGGCAACAAGAATTTCCCTATCAATACCTGGGTCATCATTTGTTATTTTCTGGTATCCGTCCTCAAAAGATTACTTTAAGGCTGGATAATCTGACCACCCTTAATGATTTTCAAAAATTATTGGATGACATAAATTGGGTTCGATCTAGTTTGGCCCTACCCACTGGGCAGCTTAGACCATTATTTGATATTTTACAAGGAGAATCTGATCTCACTTCTTCACCTTAACACCTGCTGTGGGAGAATGTATACAGCTTATGCAAAAATATCTCCAACCTGCACATTTAAATTATATTGACTATTCTCAGAACTTGATGTTATTAGTCTTTGCTTCAGGTATTCCCCTATTGCGGTATTTTGGCAAACTGGTCCTATATTATGGGTGCATGAACATGCAGCCCCAAGAAAGACAGTTAGATCTTATCCTCAGGCAATGCTTTCTATTATTCAAAAGGCATACAAAATGAGTATTCAAGTTTTTGGCAAGATGCCAGATGTAATTGTTACTCCCTATACTCAACAACAGATACAATTATTTCAACAGTTTAATGAGGAGTGGGCACATTACTTGTTTTCTACACCCTGCTGCTTTGATAGTCATTTTCCTTCCAGTAAGTTAGCTCATTGTTTTAAAAATCACCCTGTGTGTTTCCCCAAGGTTATTTCCCAAAATCCTCTGAAGGGGGTCTGTAATGTATTTACAGATGTCTCTTCAAATGGTTGTGCAGTAGTTGTTTCTTTTCCCATTATCAAACGCTCTATACTTAAAGTGAAGTCTGCACAATTCGAGGAACTAGCTGCAGGAATTAGCCCTTCAAGATTTTTCTGATGAGCCATTTAACTTGTACACGGATAGTAAATATGTCTATCATATATTGGCTCCCTTAGAAACTGCTGCTTATATAGCTCCAGTGTCTCATGTACAAGAACATTTACTAGCCATACAAAGCCTACTATGGAGGCTCTCTCATCCAATTTTTGTAGGATATCTCCGAGCACATTCTGATTTTCCTAGCCCTTTAAGTGAAGAAAATACCATTTTGATTTTAAAACTAAAAGAGGTAGTACAATCATAATGATCAGAGAATCTGGTTATGAAGCAGCCTGCAAAGCTCATACAACCTTCCAGCTTAATACAGGGTCACTTAAATTCCATTTTAAAGTTACTAGAGACCAAGCTATTGATATAGTTAAGAATTGGCCCCTATGTGCAGAGTTCTTACCTGTTCCACACCTTGGAGTTAACCCCTGTGGTGTCACACCTAATGATATCTATCAGATGGATGTTACTCATGTTCCTTCCTTTGGTCGACTACAATTTGTTCTTGTATCTGTGGATACCCATTCTCATTTCATATTTGCCTGTATTCATACTGGAGAAAGGCTTAAGGATGTTAAGAGCCATTGTTTACAAGCCTATGCTTATATGGGAATGCCCAGACAATTAAAACCTGATTATGGCCCTGCTTATACTAGTCAAGGTTTTAACGCTTTTTGCAAAAATAAAAAAAAATTATCTCACGTAAAATGGATATCCCTTATAATCCTCAGGGTCAGGCCATGGTGGAACATGCACATCTCACAATTAAAGCCTATCTTCATAAAACAAAACAGGGGGAGTTTACAGGATCTCCTCATAATCACCTTTCTCTTGTCCTTTATATTTTAAATTTTTTAACTATTGATGGTGCTGCTCGATCTGTGGCCAACAGGCATTGGGGCCCTGGGTCATCTGACTATGGCTCAGTTATGTGGAAGAGTGTCACTACTGCAAAATGGGGAGGCCCTGACCCAGTTCTAGTATGGTCTCAAAGGTCAGTTTGTGTGTTTCCACAAGATGCAGATAACCTTCTTTCGGTGCCTGAGTGGATGATTCAACATATGCAGAGGGATGGTGATTTAACAGCCAGAAAGAAGGTCTGATGGGTCTTCAAGAATCTACCTATCCTTATGCCAGTGGGTCTGAGTAGCCATGGGTCTGAGTAGCCATATGTGGCCTTTTTTTCCAGACCATTAATTATAGTTTGGATCAAGTGGCTATAAATTTATACTTTTATACAAAGGACAAGAATTTCAATTTCATCTCAGGTACTGTATTCTGGTTCCATTCTTATTATTGTAAACAATGCTAATAATTTTGGAAGAAGTTTCAATTGTTCTCAGCAGGTCTGCCAAATGTAACAGCTGTTGTGGGGACGTACCCAGGTGTGCAGCACAGAGGATAGGAGATTCCGGGATCATGGCTGCCAATGCTGCCTTTACCACTGAAGCAACAGATTCTACCATAGCCCTCTCTCAATCTGTAAATCCTGCAAGCACAGTAGATCAACTATCAGGTGATTTGGCTTAAGTCTTAGCCACCCAAATCACACTTTATTATCTAGTACAAACTGGCATTTTTAAACTAAATTTACAAACTAACCTCCTATAGGAACACTTGAATATTTGTGAGAAGCTCATATGTCTTCTTGTTCTGTCTTTCACACATATCTGTGTTAATTCATCATTTTTCTCCAGAAATCCTGGAGTGATCAGTTTTTAAGTTATACACATGCTTTATCCATGCATGTCATTAACATCTATGAAACCTGAGTGCCACTTGCCAATGCAGAAAGCTTTTTACAAGGACTTCAACTTGTGGGCAGATCATTTGGGTTTGTAGGCCTTGCACTTGGTGCTATTTTGCCATAGCACTAAAGAGGCCCGGACCAACTTTCTAACAAGACAGATACTGTTTTTGACTCAAGAGAAAATGCCTCTGCCCACGTGTGGCTGAACAAACTATTCACCAGTGAAGGGTAAGGCAGAGGGGGCAAATATCTAACCTAAGATAGGAAGGTTACGGGCCTGGGTGACTTCTCCAATGATGGGTAAGGAATTATGCTGATGTTTTCTGCCACCTAAGGCAGGTGTTAGTTTATATTACAAGAAAGGGGGACCTGTAGGGCCCTGCATGGACCCCTGAGGCGCCTTGAGCTAGCCTGAAGCAGTTGGCGGGAACTCCTTGCCCCAAGGCTTTTGTTGGTAGTCTTCCCGTTTTGATGACACACACCTGATGACAATACACACCTATTAGGGAGGAGCTAAACTTCCTATAATTTTTCTACTGTGCTGTGAGTCAGTATTTAAGCCCATTCTTTCCCCACTATTATTGTTGTTGTTGTTGTTGTTGTTGTTGTTCGTCTCCACCGTTATTGTTTCGCGGGTTCTTTCCCTTCTTTTTAGTTTTATTTTTTCCTCCTTCACGTTTTCTCCCTGCACGCCCTGCCTACGCCTGTGTCCCCCCTCACACACATGACCTGGCCCAAGTCAAAGAACAGAAAATAACAACAAACAACTAAAAATAAACATGCATATCATACATGTAACATAGGTGGAGCAAGTGCAAATATGTAACCCACATATATAACCCAACCGCCAATGTATCGACCACGTATTTATTTCCCCTCCAACCCCAACCACACCCTGGTAAAGCAAATATAAACATGTTATCCATGTGAATTCATGTGTTTACTGCATGTCCTCGTGTTAATTACATGAACTCGTATGTAAACTCTGAGGGCTCCTACGTTTGCTGCAGCGGCTCAGATGTTGCCCACATGACTTCGCGTGCTACTTACATGCTAAGTATGTGACACCAATGCAAACTACCCAGTTACACATGCTAGCTACATGGGATCTCACAGTAAGTACATGAAGCCATAATGTAAGTACATGTCCATGTATGGTAAGTACATGAATACCATGTTGTGCACATGGGCTCACATATTAATTACAAGGGATCACATGTCAAATACACAGGCTCACATGTTAAGTACACGGGCTCATATGTTAACTACATGGACCTACAAGGCAAAAACATGACCTCGTATGTCAACTGCACAAACTCACATATCGAGAGGCTCACATGTCAACTATACGCGCTCACATGCCATGTACCCAGGTTCCAATGCGCACTGCACTGGCTCACATGGAAACACCATGACTCCATATGTGAACTACATGTAATGGAGGCGGCACCAGCCGGGATGTCATGTGTACACGCGACATACATAAGTGTTGTGGAGCTGGCGCATTAGGATCAGAGAAGCCACAGGCATGACATGCGTGTAAAACAAACGACAAGCATGTAAATCACAGGGACTTCATTTATTCAGTTACATACATGTGTGCACACACTCCTGTTCACCAGAAGCAGCCCACGCAGCGCAGGAAGCTCACGGCGTCACAGAATCCATCATGTTGCAGCGATGACTCCAGGCTTGCACGGGACAGCAGAAAGAGCGCTCGGGCCAGGCGGGCAACATTGGCGGTGGAGATCTAGGCAGGGCCGCAAATGAGTGTGGGGGGAGCCAGAAGTGTGTGTGGGCTGGGCTGGAAGTGAGTTTGGTGCAAGCATGCTGTGAGAGGAGTGGCCACGGAAGCCCCACACGGCTCACCTCCATGTCTTGTCCAGTCACGTGCACGCACTAGCCAAGACCTTGGCCAGGGACGCGGGGAGAGATGTCATGGAATCCACAGAATGGGGATACGGTGAGGGTGCAACCTCCAGGGGGCAGGGGGAGGCTGCGCGAGAGGGCTCCATCTGCCCAGGCCTGGGGAGATGGGCGGCCAGGGGACATGTGAGGAATCACGACAATATACACACGTGTTCGGGGTCACCTGTCACAGACACACGTGACCACACCCACCCACCCCACCCCTTACCGCCCCGCCCACCTGACCCTGGAACTCCATGGGCTTCAGCCCTGAGTAGATGGGGATGAAGCAGCTGGCGAGAAGGACCTGCACCTGAGGGGAAACATAGGACACGCATGAGGGGAAACATGGGACACACATGAGCAAAACGATACACGTATGTGCAAACATGCGACACGCATGTGCAAACACAGATAAAACATACATGTAGGAAACACGGAACATGACACATTCTTACACTTGCGGCCCTGCCCCCTCACCTATACGAGGTCCTCATGGGAACTGGAACACCAGGCGGATCTGGAATGTGTTCACTGCAGTCAAGGACACATAGAGCCGGCCCTGCGCCAGGACGTGAGCATGGGCTGGGAGGATCCGGTCCAGGCTGGACCTGATGGTGCAGGGGAGGGGGGACACATGTGACCTGTGACCCCTGACATGTGATCCACATGCATGACCCATGACATGTAACATGTACCATGTGACGTGTGCCCAACCCCACCCCCCTTTAGCCCCCCATGCACCTCAGCCGCTCCATGAGGTGGAAGCTGGGTGTGGCCGTGCCCAGTGGTTGCTGCCTGGTATCCTCGGCCAGGCTGTGTGCGAAGCCTGTGCAGGCCTGTGGGAAGGGTGGGAACCACACACGTGACCCCTGATATGTAACATGTCACATGTAACATGTCACATGTGCCCCGCCCACACTCACCTCCAGCTGCTCAGGGGAAGTCAGCAGCACTACTGCAACCAGGGCCCCGCCCGACGCCCCTGCCTAGCCCCTGACATCACCCAGCAGCCCTGCCCCATGTGCCTACAGCCCGGCAGCCACGCCCAGGTGGTTAATGCCCAGGAATCCACAGGCCCTGAAAGACAGGTGGAAGGGCGGGGCCATCCGGGGTGGGCCAGAACCTATGGGGCGTGTGGGCGGAGTTTCTGGGGGAAGGATGGGGTCACGTGAGGAAATGAAGCCACGCCCCCTCACAAAAAGAATGACAGAAATGGCGTCTCTGTCTTCACTGCTGCCCTCCTGGACTACGTTTCCAAGGAGGCTGCATGCTGGACCTTGTTCCCTGTGACATCACTGTCTGGCGAATTCCCCTCAGCTTCCCACACTGTGGAATTTTCCCAGCAGTCTCGGAGCCCTGCCCATCTCAGGGTGGAAGGGGACTATGATTCCCAGCATCCTTTGCTACGCCTACAGTGGTCACTGTTTGTGTCCTCACTGGTGCGAGGCGCCCTTCAGTGTCCTACCTAGATGGCGTCTTCTCTGTATGAAGCCTCTGTTCCCAAGGCCACTGCCAGGGACGATTACTGCCTCCATGCACTGCAGGGCCGGACCAGGCGGTCACTCTGTGTGTGATGGCACAAGGCAGCACCTACTCATTCCAAGTCTGCAGCAATGGCATCATTGCATTCTTTCTCACAGATTTGAGGAATAAAATGAATGAATAAAGAGATAATTTCTCATAATTCATCCCTAGAGAGATAACAAAATGATATCAACATTGATATCAAGAAATAAATAAATAATGAAATCACAAGACACAGTTTAACACCAGCATGGTGGATGCAGACTCTACTCATACTGGAGTAGAAAAAGACAGATTTGAATAATGAAATAATCAGATAGTTAGATCGTCCATTTCACTTGAATCACACAAGGTGGCGCCAAACTTCAGGGATCACAGATTAAATAATGAAAGAATTTAATAATTACATCTTTAAATATGTAAGCAGTTGACCTTTTTTTGTATCATCAATACCTGGGCAGACTTGCTGAACTGTCATTGTGTATGCAGCGTTTTTAGAAGATATCACATATTTAATGTAGGACGGCTGCCTCAAAAGAGATGGACTGAAATACAACAATCCCTAAGTCTACTCTAACAAATGGATTATCATCTTCCTGAAGGAAGTCAACAATGGCAAACTCACCTTTTGATGAATAATTGCCAGTCTTATTATCTTTCGTTCCATACTTTCACTTCTTAGGAGAGAGAGTATTCATAAACTGAAGACTTTGTACTGTTTCTCCACAAACTATGTTCTCTGATGATTAGGTAATCTTGAATTAGGCACACTTCCAGAGGTGTGGCTATGATTTGTTTAAGCGAATCACATGCTGTCATGAAAAGTTTTAGGAGATAGTTATCTTGGGAGACTGTAATGTCCCATAATAACACTTTCTCGAAGCTGCTCTCTGGTCCTTGGCCCATGTTACCAGGATACAGAGTGCAAGCATGGTTGCCAGGCAACATTTATGAACCAACATTCTGTCACAGTCTAGTGCCTCTCCCGCATGCTAAAAGGAGTATACCCACCCAAGAACTAACCTTATATCCTCACCGAGTTTCTCACAAAAACAAAGCAGGGCTCTGTCTTTTGAGTTCTACATATTTACTAGTCTCTCAAGATACAACATGCCTATAGTGACATAAGCACGAAAACGAAAGAATCATTGTGCAATTCAAGTACAATGATGAGTATTTTAAACCTGTTTTCTATGCTTCAATTTTCTAATTTCTAGAATGGAAACAACAGAATTAATCGCCTCTACCATAATCCTTTTCTCTTTATTGAAAATAAAATAAACTGCTCTTCATTCTCTTACCTTTAGAGGTACTTGATCCCTTGGTTTCTAGGCATTGTTTAGATTTGCATTAGGCTGATGATTAAGGATTTTTGAGCAGTGTCTTCTGTTTCTTTCAGTCATTTTGGATTCCACAATTGACTGTTTTCTATTAAGTCCTGTACCCCGCTTTCTAATATGGATATTTAGAGTGATTTATTGTTGGTGGTGTGTCATGTTATCAGCCCGACAGTGTTCATTAGATGAGATTCCCTGATCAGGGGATTATACAGTTATTCCATTTTTAAAATCGGTGGTCACTGTGTCCTTCATGGGTCAGTTCTCTTGAGACCTCTCAGAAACCGATGATGCAAAACAGTACAGTTTTTTTTAAAATCGTGTAATCATTCAATTATTAAAAATCTACTATTACGTAATCAGTAATCCCCGTATAAGGCAGTGCCCCTCATTCTCTGGGCACTGCTTCTGGTACCGATCTCCTGCTTTGTCAGTCACACAGAAGCCAAATGACGGATGACACCATCATTACTTACGCAATCAAATGAGTTAATAATTGGATAGTCCTCCATACTTAAATTTCATAAGATGGAACCCAACTCCAGTGATTGCCAAGGAAGTAGTACTTAGATAATTAAATAATGCCACGTGATTAACTCCCATGGAGGAATGGCCCGACTCCAGTAAAGAAGAACAACACCTTCATCAATTTAAATAATGAATATATAATGAAAAATGATTGAATAATGTCATGGTGGTGCATACTTAAATCTCTTATGGAGTAGTCAGACTGATCTCTTCCTGGAATAATGAGCAATTTGAAAAATTAAATTGATAATTAGTGGGCCTTTTATATTAACATTAATGAGATGGCACCAAAGTCCTAAAACTATCGCTGATGTAACCATCTATTTACATAGCTAAATGGTGAAGTAATGAGATGACATTACATCATCAACTACCAAAATCTGACTCCAAAAGGGACTAATGGTCCATAACATTACCTGTATTTTAAATATGTAAATTAAATGATGAATTATTAATTAATTTCATAGTTTAACAGTTAAAGAACTAAGTGTAGTATTAGATAACGTCACTGTTTGGTACAACGGTCTCCCCTAAGGAGGCTCAAAACTCCAGTGATCACTGAATACATAATGATAGAATTTCATAATTAAATGAATAAACATTAAACAAGTGGATGGTGTTTTATGAGTGAAGCCTAAATGACTGCTCAATACTGAAGAGATATTGAGTTCTTAATCATAGATTTGAACAAAATATGAATGAATAAAGAGATGCTTTCTCATAATTCACACCTAGATAGATAACAAAATGATATCAACATAGATTTAAATAAAGGAAGGAATTAAGAAAGAAAGGAAGGAAGGAAGGAAGAAAGAAAGAAAGAAAGAAAGAATTCACAAGATATAATTTAACACCAACAAGGTGGATCCCAGACTCCACTCTTCCTGGAGTAGAAAAAGACAGATTTGAATAATGAAATAATCAGATAGTTAGATCGTCTGTCACACTTGAGTGTGACACAAGGTGGCGCCAAACTTCAGGGATCACAGATTATATAATGAAAGAATTTAAAAATTACATCTTTAAATAAGTAAGCCGTTGACCTTTTATCGTATCATCAATTCCTGGGCAGACTTGCCAGGTATGAAACTGTATGCTGTCATCACGCATTTTTAACATGCCATCAGTTAATCGCCAGATAATCATAGTGTCCTGACTGATGAATTCTGTTGGCCTGACATCATCACAAGCACCTGAATCTGTGTTGTTGTGCGGCAGGACGTGAGATAATGGGCCCAATCCTGGCGTAGCAGTAGTAGCCACAGTGTTGATAGCAGCCGAAAGATGGCTGCAGCAAGGGCATCACCAGCATAGCTGATAGAGAGATGTTCTTCCGTGTTCTGAGTCGTCATCCTTTTACCAGGTCAGTGATGGTGGCAACCTGCTAGTGCCACTACTTCTACTCATGGTAGAACACAACCGATGTGAAGATGTGGAGGAAGACCATGTAGTCAAAACCCAGACCACCGTGTCGGGCCTTGGTGAAGTCCTTGTACTTCTCGGTTGGCACCATGCAGCCTTCTGGACTCAATCATCCAGCATCCCTCATACTCTGGGAGATGCATAGATCATTCAGAAAATGCTCTGCCCATGTCTACATCTTTCCTAACCTTGTCCCTGACAGATATTTGCACCCTAACCATAAAGGGTGATGTCATTGTCGGTTGTTTACATAACTTAATGAATTTAAGAAGTCAGTAATACCTAACTGTCACAATAAATAGGTGATGTAGCATTTTACTGGCAGGGAAGCATGGTCAGAATCCAGGCATGAAGGATGTCATCATCATCAATTGAAAAAATGAATCCTAAAATGTGATGATATTACACATTAACAACACAAGAGGGAGCTTTACAGGCCTCTTCATGGAATGGTGGATTGTGGTTTAAATTACTATACAAATATTTACATTATCTTGGGGATTAAGACAGATTGTCAATTTAAATACATTAATTATGTAATTAGATGATCTGTGGCACCAGATTCCAGGTGTCATTGATGATATAATCATTGTTTTATATAATTAAATAATCAAGTAATGATTTCATGTGACATCATCCACTTCCCTAAGGTGGCTCCAAACCAGGCTCAAGAAGGATGCTGTCGTGATTAATTTAAATATTTTAACTGCATAATTGACATTAACATGATTGTGGGAAAATCCCAGGTTCATCCCTTATTTAATCTCAGAGACATTGAGTTCTTAGTCATAGATTTGAACAAAAAATGAATGAATAAAGAGATAGTTTCTCATAATCCACACCTAGAGAGATAAGAAAATGATATCAACATTGATTTAAATGAAGAAAGGAAGAAAGAAAGAATGAAAATAAGAAAGAAAGAAAGAATTCACAAGATACAATTTAACACCAACAAGGTGGATACAGACTCCACTCTCCCTGGAGTACAAAAAGACAGATTTGAATAATGAAATAATCAGATAGTTAGATCGTCTGTCACACTTGAGTCACACAAGGTGGCGCCAAACTTCAGGGATCATAGATTATATAATGAAAGAATTTAATATTAACACCTTTAAATATGTAAGCCGATGACATTTTTTTGTATCATCAATTCCTGGGCTGAATTGCCAGGTATGAAACTGTATGCTGTCATCACGCATTTTTAACATGCCATCAGTTAATCGTCAGATAATCATACTGTCTTGCCTGATGAATTCTGTAGGCCTGACCTCATCACAAGCACCTGAATCTGTTGTGGTGCAACAGGACATGAGATAGTGTGCCCAATCCTGGCATAGCACTACTAGCCACAATGTTGATAACAGCTGACAAGATGGCTGCTGCAGGGGCATCAATAGCATTGCTGAGAGAGAGATGTTCTTCCGTGTTCTGAGTCGTCATCCTTTTGCCAGGTCTCGGTGATGGTGCGGACCTCCTAGTGCCACTCCTACTTCTCATGGTAGACCACAACTGATGTGAAGATGTGGAGGAAGAACAGGTAGTCAACAGACAGACCACCGTGCCGGCCTTGGTGAAGTCCTTGTACTTCTCAGAGGACATCGTTCAACCTTCAGGACTCAATCACCCAGCATCCCTCGTACTCTGGAAGATGCATAGATCATTCAGAAAATGCTCTGCCCATGTGTACAACTTTCCTAACATTGGCCCTGACAGATTTTTGCACCCTAACCGTAATCAGTGATGGCACTGACTGTAGTTTACCTAATTTAAAGAATTAAATAAGTCACTAATAGCTAACTGTCACACTAAATAGGGGATATAGCACTCTACTGGCAGGGAAGCATGGCCAGACTCCAGCATTGAAGGATGTCATCATCATCAATTGAGTCAATGAATCATACAATGTGATGATATTGCACATTATCTCCACAAGAGGGAGCTTTACAGGTCTCTTCATGGACTGGAGGATTGTTGTTTAAATAACTATACAAATATTTACATTATCTTGGGGATTAACACAGATTGTCAATTTAAATTCATTTATAATGTAATTAGATGATCTGTGGCACAAGTTTCCAGGTGTCATGGACGATATAATGGCCTGATTCCTGAAAAGAAGAACAACATCTTCATTGATTTAAATAACTAATATACAATAAAAAATGATTGAAAAATGACAAGGTGGTTCATACTTAAATCCCACATGGAGTAGTCAGACTGATCTCATCCAGGAATAATGATGTTTTTAAAAAATTAAATTGATAATTAATTACTGGGACTTTTATATTAACACTGTCGAGATGGCACCAAAGTCCTGAAAAAATCGATGATGTAAAGATCTATTTACATAGCTAAATGATGAAGTAATGAGATGATATTACATCATCAACTCCCAAAATCTGACTCCAAACGGGATTTATGGTCCATAACATTACCTGTATTTTAAATACGTAAATTAAATGATGAATTATTACTTAATTCCTAGTTGAACAGTTAAATAAGTAAGTGTAGTATTAGGTGACATGGTGGTCTGGTACAACGGTCTCCCCTAAGGAGGCTCAAAACTTCAGTGATCACTGAATACATAATGACAGATTTTCATAATTAAATGAATAAACATTAAACAAGTGGATTGTGTTTTATGCATGGATCCTAAATGATTGCTCAATACTGAAGAGACATTGAGTTCTTAATCATAGATTTGAACCAAAAATGAATGAATACAGAGATAGTTTCTCATAATTCACCCCTAGAAAGATAACAAAATGATATCAACATTGATTTAAAGAAAGAATGAAAGAAAGTAAGAAAGAAAGAAAGAAAGAAAGAAAGAAAGAAAGAAAGAAAGAATTCACAAGATACAATTTAACACAAACTAGGTGGATCCAGACTCCACTCTTCCTAGAGTAGAAAAATACAGTTTTGAATAATGAATTAACCAGATAGTTAGGTCGTCTGTCACACTTGAGTCAAACAAGGTGGCACCAAACTTGGTGTATAACACAGATTGTCAATTTAAATTCATTAATTATGTAATTAGTTTATCTGTGGCACCAGATTCCATGTGTCATGGACGACATAATCATTGCTTAATATAATTAAATAATCACATAGTGAGTTTATGTAACATCATCCACTTCCCTAAGTTGGCTCCAAACCAGGCTCATGAACGATGCTGTCGTGATTAATTTAAATATTTTAACTACATAATTGATATTAAGATAGTCTATGATAATTGCCTCCCACATCGCGTAACCACTGTCCACAGATCATGGATTATCTAATGTCCTATTTTAATAATCAAATAACAACATAATCAGGATGAAATGGTCTGACATACTCCACACAATTGACTCTCTCTTGTCTCCCACATGATTGTGGGAAACTCCCAGGTTCATCCCTTGTTTAATCACAGAGCAGAGTAGAAACGTGTTTAAATGCTGAAATGTCATTGTACTTGCAGGGTTTTTAGAAGATATAATATTTAATGTTGGGTGGTTTTCTCAATAGAGATGGACTGGAATCCAATAATCACTAAGTCTACTCTAACAAATGGATGATCACATTCACGAAGGAACTCAACAATGGCAACCTCACCTTTTGATGAATAATTGGGATTCTTATTATCTTTTGTTCCATAGTTTTACTTCTTAGGAGAGAGAGTATTCATAAACAGAAGACTTTGACCTGTTTCTCCACAGACTACGTTCTCTGATGATTAGGTCATCTTGAATTTGGTAAATTCAAATAAAAGCTGTACACACACTTCCAAGGGTGTTGTTTTGACTAGTTTAGGCGAATCAAATGCTGTCTTTAAAAATTTTAGGAGATAGTTATCTTCGGAGACTGTAATGTCCCATGATAACACTTTCTCAAAGCTGTTCTCTGGTTCTTGGCCCATGTTACCAGGATACAAAATGCAAGCAGGGTTGTCAGGCAACATTTATGAACCAATATTTTGTCACATTCTAGTGCCCCTCCCACAGGCTAAAAGGAATATACCCACCGGTGAACTAACCCTACAGTCTCACTGAGTTTCTCACAAAAACAAAGCAGGGCTCTTTCTTTTGAGTTCTACATATTTACCCGTCTCTCATGCTACAACATGCCTATAGTGACATAAGCATGAAATCGAAAGAATCATTGTGCCATTCAAGTACAATGATGAGTATTTTACTCTTGTTTTCAATTCTTCAATTTGCTAATTTCTAGAATGGAAACAATACAGTTAATCGCCTCTACCATAATCCTTTTCTCTTTATTGAAAATAAAATAAACTCCTCTTCATCCTCTTACCATTAGAGGAGCTTGATCCCATGGTTTCTCAGAGTTGTTTAGATTTGCATTAGGCTGATGATTAAGGATTTTGAGCAGTGTCTTATGTTTCTTTCAGTCATTTTGGATTCCTCAATTGACTGTTTTCTATTAAGTCCTGTACCCCGCTTTCTAAGATGGTTATTTAGAGTTATTTATTGTTGGTGGTGTGTCATGCTATCAGCCCGACAGAGTTCATGAGATGAGATTCCCTGATCAGGAGATTATACAGTTATTCCGTTTTTAAAATCGGTAGTCACTGTGTCCTTCATGGATCAGTTATGTTGCAACCTCGCAGAAACTGATGATGCGTAACAGTACAGTTTTTTAAAATCGTGTAATCATCCGATTGTTAAAAACGTACTACTATGTAATCAGTAATCACTGTATGAGGCAGTGTCTCCCATTCTCTGGGCACTGCTTCTGGTACCGATCTGCTGCTGTGTCAATCCCACAGCAGCCACATGACAGATGACACCATCATTACTTATGCAATCAAGTAAGTTAATAATGGGATGGTCCTCCATACTTAACTTTCATAAGATGGAACCAAACTCCAGTGATTGTCAAAGAAGGAGTACTTAGATGATTAAATACTGCCACGTGATTAACTCCCATGGAGGAATGGCCCCACTCCAGTCAAGAAGAACAACATCTTCATCTATTCAAATAAGGAATATATAATGAAAAATGATTGAGTAATGTCATGGTGGTGCATACTTAAATCCCACATGGAGTAGTCAGAGTGGTCTCTTCCTGGAATAATGATTTTTTTATAAAATTAAATTGATAATTAATTAGCTGGCGTTTTATGCTAATACTGACAAGATGTCACCAAAGTCCTAAAACTATCTCTGATGTAATGATCTATTTACAGAGCTAAATGATGAAGTAATGAGATGATATTACATTGTCTACTCACAAAATCTGACTCCAAAAGGGACTTAGGGTCCATAACATTACCTGTATTTCAAATACGTTAATTAAGTGATGAATTATTATTTAATTTCCTAGTTTAACCGGTAAATAAGGAGTGTACTATTAGATGATGCGATGATCTGGCACGATGGACTCCCCTAAGGAGGCCAAAAACTTTAGTGGTCACTGAATACATTATGACAGATTTTCATAATTCAATGAATAAATATTAATCTAGTGGATGGTGTTATATGCACGAAACCTAAAGATTGATCAATACTGAAGAGTCATTGAGTTCTTAATCATAGATTTGAACAATAAAGTGAATGAATGAAGAGATAATTTCTTATAATCCACCCCTAGACAGATAACAAAATGAGATCAACATTGATTTAAATAAATAAATAATGAAATCACAAGAGACATTTTAACACCAACAAGGGGTCTCCAGACTCCACTCTTCCGGGAGTAGAAAAGACAGATTTAAATAATGAAAGCATCAGACTGTTTGATCGTCTGTCACACTTGAGTCACACAAGGTGGCACCGCACTTCAGGGTTCACAGATTATATAATGAAAGAATTTAATAATTACTTCTTTACATATCTAAGTCGTTGAACTTTTTCGTATCATCGATTCCTGGGCAGATTTCCCAGATATGAAAACGGATGCTGTCATCACAGATTTTTTAATATTCCATCAGTTAATCGTCAGATAATCATACTTTCTTGCCTGGTGAATTCTGTTGGCCTGACATCCTCACCGGTGCCTGAATCTCTGTTGTGTTGCGGCAGGACCCGATTTAATTGGCCCATTCCTGGCATACCAGTAGTAGCCAAAATGTTGATATAAGCTGAAAACGTGGCTGCAGAAGGGGCATCAACAGCATAGCTGAGAGAGAGATGTTCTTCTGTGTTCTGAGTCATCATCCTTTTGCCAGGTCTCGGTGATGGTGCCGACCTCCTAGTGCCGCTACATCTTCTAGACGTAGACCACAACAGATGTGAAGATGTGGAGGAAGAACAAGTAGTCAACACCCAGACCACCATGCCGACCTTGGTAAAGTACTTGTTCTTCTCGGGGGGCACCATGCAATCTTCTGGACTCTATTCTCCAGCATTCCTAGTGGTCTGGAAGACGCATAGACATTCAGAAAATTCTCTGCCCATGTCTACAAGTTTCCTAATTTGTCGCTGACAGATATCTGCAACCTAAAAATAATCGGTGTTGGCATTGTCTGTCGTTTAAGAAATTTAAAGAACTAAATAAGTCAGTGATAGCTAACGGTCCCAATAAAGAGGTGATGTAGCATTTAACTGGCAGGGAGGTATGGCCAGACTCCAGTCATGAAGAATGTCATCATCATCCATTGAAACCATGAATCATAAACTGTGATGATATTGCACATTAACGCCACAAGAGGGAGCTTTACGGGTCTCTTCATGGAATGGACAATTTTGGTTTACATAATTACACACATATTTACATTATCTTGGTGATTAACACAGATTGTCAATTTAAATACATTAATTATGTAATTAGGTGATCTGTGGCACCAGATTCCAAGTGTCATTGTTTTATAGAACTAATTATTCAAATAATGAGTTCATGTAACATCATCCACTTCCCTAAAGTGGCTCCAAACCAGTCTCATGAACGATGCTGTCGTGATTAATTTAAATATTTTAACTACATAATTGATATTAAGATGGTCTATAATAATTGCTTCCCACATCGCGCCACCACAATCCACTGATCATGGATTATCTAATGTCCTATTTTAATAATCAAATAACAACATAATGCGAGGATGAAAGGGTCTGCTATGCTCCACACAGTTGAGTCTCAGTTGACTCCCACATGATTGTGAGAAAGTCCCATATCCATCCCTTATTTAATCGCAGAGCACAGAAGGAACAAGTTTCAATGCTGAACTGTAATTGTGTATGCAGGGATTTTAGAAGATATCACATATTTAATGTTGGACGGCTGCCTCAAAAGAGATGGACTGAAATCTAATAATCGCTACGTCTACTCTAACAAACGGATTATCACCTTCCTGAAGGAAGTCAGCAATGTCAAACTCACCTTTTTGATGAATAATCATGAGCCTTATTATCTTTTGTTCCATAGTTTTACTTCTGAGGAGAGAGAGTATTCATAAACAGAAGACTCTGAACTGTTTTTCCACATACTATGTCCTCTGATGATTAAGTAATCTTGTATTTGGTAACCATTAAAACCTGTAGGCACACTTCCAGAAGTGTGGCTACGACTTGTTTAGACGAATCAAATGCTATCATGAAAAGTTTTAGGAGATAGTTATCTTGGCAGACTCTAGTGTCCCATGATAACACTTTCTCGAAGCTGCTCTCTCGTCTTTGGCCCATGATACCAGCATACAGAATGCAAGGAGGGTTGCCAGGCAACATTCATGAACCAACATTCTGTCACATTCTAGTGCCCCTCCCACAAGCTTAAAGGAGTATACCCACGGGTGAACTAAACCTACAGCCTCACTGAGTTTCTCACAAAAACAAAGCAGGGCTCTTTCTTTTGAGTTCTACATATTTACCCGTCTCTCAAGCTACAACATGCCTATAGTGACATAAGCATGAAAACGAAAGAATCATTGTGCCATTCAAGTACAATGATGAGTATTTTACTCTTGTTTTCAATTCTTCAATTTCCTAATTTCTAGAATGGAAACAATACAGTTAATCGCCTCTACCATAATCCTTTTCTCTTTATTGAAAATGAAATAAACTCCTATTTATCCTCTTACCATTAGAGGAGCTTGATCCCATGGTTTCTCAGAGTTGTTTAGATTTGCATTAGGCTGAAGATTAAGGATTTTGAGCAGTGTCTTCTGTTTCTTTCAGTCATTTTGGATTCCTCAATTGACTGTTCTCTATTAAATCCTGTACCCTGCTTTCTAATATGGTTGTTTAGAGTTATTTATTGTTAGTGGTGTGTCATGTTAACAGCCCGACAGAGTTCATTAGAAGAGATTCCCTGATCAGGAGATTATTCAGTTATTCCATTTATAAAATCGGTGGTCACTGTGTCCTTCATGGGTCAGTTCTGTTACAACCTCTCAGAAACTGATGATGCGAAACAGTACAGTTTTTTTTTAAAACGAGTAGTATTTTGATTTTTAAAAACCTACTATTGCATAATCAGTAATCACTGTATAAGGCAGTGTCTCCCATTCTCGGGCCACTGCTTCTGGTACTGATCTCCTGCTGTGTCAATGCCACAGCAGCCAAATGATGGATGACACCATCATTACATATGAAATCAAATAAGTTAGTAATTGGATAGTCCTCCATATTTCACTTTCAAAAGATGGAACCAAACTCCAGTGATTGTCAAGGAAGTAGTACTTAGATAATTCAATAATGCCAAGTGATTAACTCCCATGGAAGTTTGGCCCCACTCCAGTCAAGAAGAACAACACCTTCATCGATTTTAATAATAAATATATAATGAAAAATGATTGAAAAATGACATGGTGGTGTATACTTAAATCCCACATGGAGTAGTCAGACTGATCTCTTACTGGAATAATGATGTGTTTAAAGAATTAAACTGAAAATTTATTTTGGGCCTTTTATATTAACACTGATGAGATGGCACCAAAGTCCTAATCCTATAGCTGATGTAAAGATCTATTTACATAGCTAAATGATGAAGTAATGAGATGATATTACATCATCAACTACCAAAATCTGACTCCAAACGGGAGTTATGGTTCATAACATTACCTGTATTTTTAATACGTAAATTAAATGATGAATTATTACTTAATTTCCTAGTTTAACATTAAAAGAAGTAAGTGTAGTATTAGATGACATGATGGTCTGGTACAATGGTCTCCCCAAAGGAGGCTCAAAACTCCAGTGATCACTGAATACATAATGACCGATTATCATAATTAAATGAATACACATTAAACAAGTGCATGGTGATTTATGCGTGAAGCCTGAATGATTGCTCAATACTAAAGAGACAGTGAGTTCTTAATCATAGATTTGAAGAAAAAATGAATGAATAAAGAGATACGTTCTCATAATTCATCCCTAGAGAGATAACACAATGATATCAACATTGATTTAAATAAAGAAAGGAAGAAAGAAAGAATGAAATAAAGAAATAAAGAAAAAATTCACAGGGTACAATTTAACACCAACAAGGTGGATACAGACTCCACTCCTCCTGGAGTAGAAAAAGACAGATATGAATAATGAAATAATCAGATAGTTACATGGTCTGTCACACTTGAGTCACACAAGGTGGAGCCAAACTTCAGGGATCACAGATTATATAGTGAAAGAATTTAATAATTACGTCTTTAAATATGTAAGCCATTGACATTATTTTGTATCATCAATTCCTGGGCTGACTTGCCAGGTATGAAACTGTATACTGTCATCACGCATTTGTAACATGCCATCAGTTAATCGTCAGATAATCATAAAGTCTTGCCTGATGAATTCTGTAGTCCTGACCTCATCACAAGCGCCTGAATGTCTGTTGTGGTGCGGCAGGACGTGAGATAGTGGGCCCAATCCTGGCGTAGCAGTAGTAGCCACAATGTTGATAACAGCTGAAAAGATGGCTACAGCAGGGGCATCACCAGCATAGCTGAGAGAGAGAGATGTTCCTCCGTGTTCTGAGTCGTCATCCTTTTGCCAGGTCTCGGTGATGGTGCCGACCTCCTAGTGCCACTCCTTCTTCTCATGGCAGATCACAACCGGTGTGAAGATGTGGAGGAAGAGCAGGTAGTCAACACCCAGACCACCGTGCCGGCCTTGATGAAGTCCTTGTACTTCTCGGAGGGCACCGTGCAACATTCTGGACTCAATCACCCAGCATCCCTCGCACTCTGGGAGATGCATAGATCATTCAGAAAATGCTCTGCCCATGTCTCAACTTTCCTAACCTTGTCCCTGACAGGTATTTGCACCCTAATCGTAATCGGTGATGGCGCTGTCGTTCGTTTGCATAATTTAAAGAATTAAATAAGTTAGTAATAGCTAACTGTCACATTCAATAGGGGATGTAGCATTTTACTGGCAGGGAAGCATGGCCAGACTCCATTCGTGAAGGATGTCATCATCACCAATTGAGTCAATGAATCATAAAATGTATAGATATTGCACATTATCTCCACAAGAGGGAGCTTTATAGGTCTCTTCATGGAATGGAGGATTGTTGTTTACACAATTATACAAATATTTACATTATCCTGGGGATTAACACAGATTGTCAGTTTAAAGTAATTAATTACGTAATTAGGTGATCTGTGGCACCAGATTCCAGGTGTCATGGACGATAAAATCATTGTTTTATATAACTAAATAATCAAATAATGAGTTCATGTAACATCATCCACTTCCCTAAGGTGGCTCCAAACCAGGCTCATGAACGATGCTGTCGTGATTAATTTAAATATTTTAACTACATAATTGATATTAAGATGGTCTATAATAATTGCCTCCCACATCGCGTCACCACAATCCACTGATCATGGATTATCTAATGTCCAATTTTAATAAACAAATAACAACATAATCAGAGGATGAAATGGTCTGCCATGCTCCACACAATTGAGTCTCAGTTGACTCACACATGATTGTGGTTACTTCCAAGTTTCATCCCTTATTTAATCGCAGAGCAGAGTAGTAATATGTTTAAATGCTGAACTCTCATTGTGTATGCAGGGTTTTTAGAAGATATCACATATTTAATGTTGGACGGCTGCCTCAAAAGAGATGGACTGAAATCAAACAATCGCTAAGTCTACTCTAACAAACGGATTATCACCTTCCTGAAGGAATTCAACAATGTCAAACTCACCTTTTTGAGGAATAATCGTGAGTCTTATTATCTTTTGTTCCATAGTTTTACTTCTGACGAGAGAGAGTATTCATAAACAGAAGTCTCTGAACTGTTTCTCCACAGCCTATGTCCTCTGATGAGGTAATCTTGCATTTGATAACCAGTAAAAGCCGTAGGCAAACTTCCAGAGGTATGGCTATGACTTGGTTAGGCGAATCAAATGCTGTCATGAAAAGTTTTAGGAGATAGTTATCTTGGGAGACTGTAATGTCCCAAGATAACTCTTTCTCGAAGCTGCTCTCTCGTCCTTGGCCCATGATACCAGGATACAGAATGCAAGGAGGGTTGCCAGGCAACATTTATGAACCAACATTCTGTCACATTCTAGTGCCCCTCCCACAGGCTTAAAGGAGTATACCCACCGATGAACTAACCTTACAGCCTCACTGAGTTTCTCACAAAAACAAAGCAGGGCTCTTTCTTTTGAGTTCTACATATTTACCCGTCTCTCAAGCTACAACATGCCTATAGTGACATAAGCATGAAAATGAAAGCACCATTGTGCCATTCAAGTACAGTGATGAGTATTTTAAACCTGTTTTCTATGCTTCAATTTGCTAATTTCTAGAATGGAAACAATACAGTTAATCGCCTCTACCATAATCCTTTTCCCTTTCTTGAAAATAAAATAAATTCCTCTTCATCCTCTTACCATTAGAGGAGCTTGACCCCACGGTTTCTCAGAGTTGTGTAGGTTTGCATTAGGCTGATGATTAAGGATTTTGAGCAGTGTCTTATGTTTCTTTCAGTCATTTTGGATTCCACAATTGAATGTTCTCTATTAAGTCCTGTACTCTGCTTTCTAAGATGGTTATTTAGAGTTACTTATTGTTGGTGGTGTGTCATGTTATCAGCCCGACAGAGTTCATTAGATGAGATTCCCTGATCAGGAGATTATACAGTTATTCCATTTTGAAAATCGGTGGTCACTGTGTCCTTCATGGGTCAGTTCTGTTGCAACCTCGCAGAAACTGATGATGCGAAACAGTACAGTTTTTTAAAATCGTGTAATCATTCGATTGTTAAAAAGGTACTACTACGTAATCAGTAATCACTATATGAGGCCGTGTCCCCCATTCCCTGAAAACTGCTTCTGGTACCGATATCCTGCTGTGTCAATCCCACAGGAGCCACATGACAGATGACACCATCATTACTTACGCAATCAAGTAAGTTGATAATTGGATAGTCCTCCATATTAACTATCATAAGATGGAACCAAACCGCAGTGATTGTCAAGGAAGTAGTATTTAGATGATTAAATACTGCCACGTGATTAACTCCCATGGAGGAATGGCACTACTCCAGTCAAGAAGAACATCTTCATCGATTCAAATAATTAATATATAATGAAAAATAATTAAATAATGTCATGGTGGTGCATACTTAAATCCCACATGGAGTAGTCAGACTGATCTCTTCCTGGAATAATGATTTATTTATAAAATTAAATTGATAATTAATTAGCTGGCGTTTTACATTAACACTGATGAGATGGCACCAAAGTCCTAAAACTATCGCTGATGTAATGACCTATTTACAGAGCTAAATGATGAAGTAATGAGATGATGTTACTTTGTCTACTCACAAAATCTGACTCCAAAAGGGACTTAGGGTCCATAACATTACCTGTATTTCAAACACGTTAATTAAGTGATGAATTATTATTTAATTTCCTAGCTTAATCGGTAAATAAGTAAGTGTACTATTAGATGATGCGATGTTCTGGCACGATGGACTCCCCTAAGGAGGCTAAAAACTTTAGTGGTCACTGAATACATAATGACAGATTTTCATAATTCAATGAATAAATATTAATCTAGTGGATGGTGTTATATGCACGAAACCTAAAGATTGATCAATACTGAAGAGTCACTGAGTTCTTAATCATAGATTTGAACAATAAAATGAATGAATGCAGAGATAATTTCTCATAATTCACCCCTAGACAGATAACAAAATGAGATCAACATTGATTTAAATAAATAAATAATGAAATCGCAAGAGACATTTTAACACCAACAAGGGGGCTCCAGACTCCACTCTTCCTGGAGTAGAAAAAGACAGATTTAAATAATGAAAGCATAAGATTGTTAGATCGTCTGTCACACTTGAGTCACACAAGGTGGCACCACACTTCAGGGTTCACAGATTATATAATGAAACAATTTAATAATTACATCTTTACATAGCTAAGTCGTTGAAATTTTTCGTATCATCAATACCTGGGCAGACTTGCCAAATATGAAAGCGGATGCTGTCATCATGGATTTATAATATTCCATCAGTTATTGGTCGGACAATCATACTTTCTTGCCTGGTGAATTCTGTTGGCCTGACATCCCCACCGGTGCCTGAATCTCTGTTGTGTTGTGGCAGGACCTGAGGTAATTGGCCCATTCCTGGCATACCAGTAGTAGCCAAAATGTTGATATCAGCTGAAAAGGTGGCTGCAGCAGGGGCTTCAACAGCATACCTGAGAGAGAGATGTTCTTCTGTGTTCTGAGTCGTCATCCTTTTGCCGTGTCTCGGTGATGGTGCCGACCTCCTAGTGCCGCTACATCTTCTAGACTTAGACCACAACAGATGTGAAGATGTGGAGGAAGAGCAAGTAGTCAACACCCAGACCACCATGCAGACCTTGGTAAAGTTCTTGTTCTTCTCGGGGGGCACCATGCAATCTTCTGGACTCTATTCTCCAGCATTCCTAGTGGTCTGGAAGACGCATAGATATTCAGAAAATGCTCTGCCCATGTCTACAAGTTCCTAATTTGTCGCTGACAGATATTTGCAACCTAAAAATAATCGGTGTTGGCATTGTCTGTCGTTTAAGTAATTTAAAGAACTAAATAAGTCAGTGATAGCTAACGGTCCCAATAAAGAGGTGATGTAGCATTTAACTGGCAGGGAGGTATGGCCAGACTCCAGTCATGAAGAATGTCATCATCATCCATTGAAACCATGAATCATAAACTGTGATGATATTGCACATTAACGCCACAAGAGGGAGCTTTACAGGTCTCTTCATGGAATGGACAATTTTTGGTTTACAAAATTACACACATATTTACATTATCTTGGGGATTAACACAGATTGTCAATTTAAATACATTAATTATGTAAGTAGGTGATCTGTGGCACTAGATTCCAAGTGTCATGGATGATATAATCATTGTTTTATATAACTAAATAATCAAATAATGAGTTCATGTAACATCGTCCACTTCCCTAAGGTGGCTTCAAACCAGGCTCATGAATGATGCTGTCGTGATTCATTCAAATATTTTAACTACTTAATTGTTGTTAAGATGGTCTATAATAATTGCCTCCCACATCGTGTCACCGCAATCCAGCGATCATGGATTATCTGATGTCCTATTTTAATAAACATATAACAACATAATCAGAGGATGAAATGATCTGCCATGCTCCACACAGTTGAGTCTCAGTTGACTCCCACATGATTGTGGGAAACTCCCAGATCCATCCCTTATTTAATCGCAGAGCACAGAAGGAACAGGTTTCAATGCTGAACTGTAATTGTGTATTCAGGGTTTTTAGAAGATATCACATATTTAATGTTGGACGGCTGCCTCAAAAGAAATGGACTGAAATCTAATAATCGCTAAGTCTACTCTAATAAACGGATTATCACCTTCCTGAAGGAAGTCAGCAATGTCAAACTCACCTTTTTGATGAATAATCGTGAGTCTTATTATCTTTTGTTCCATAGTTTTACTTCTGACGAGAGAGAGTATTCATAAACAGAAGTCTGTGAACTGTTTCTCCACAGACTATGTCCTCTGATGATTAGGTAATCTTGAATTTGGTAACCAGGAAAAGCTGTAGGCACACTTCCAGAGGTGTGGCTCTGACTTGGTTAGGCGAATCAAATGCTGTCATGAAAAGGTTTAGGAGATAGTTATCTTGGCAGACTGTAATATCCCATGAGAACACTTTCTCAAAGCTGCTCTCTCGTCCTTGGCCCATGATACCAGGATAAAGAATGCAAGGAGGGTTGCCAGGCAACATTTATGAACCAACATTCTGTCACATTCTAGTGCCCCTCCCACATGCTAAAAGGAGTATACCCACCGGTGAACTAACCCTACAGCCTCACGGAGTTTCTCACAAATACCAAGCAGGGCTCTTTCTTTTGAGTTCTACATATTTACCCGTCTCTCAAGGTACAACATGCCTATAGTGACATAAGCATGAAAACAAAAGCATCATTGTGCCATTCAAGTACAATGATGAGTATTTTACTCTTGTTTTCAATTCTTCAATTTGCTAATTTCTAGAATGGAAACAATACAGTTAATCGCCTCTACCATAATCCTTTTCTCTTTATTGAAAATAAAATAAACTCCTCTTCATCCTCTTACCATTAGAGGAGCTTGATCCCATGGTTTCTCAGAGTTGTTTAGATTTGCATTAGGCTGATGATTAAGGATTTTGAGCAGTGTCTTATGTTCCTTTCATTCATTTTGGATTCCTCAATTGACTGTTCTCTATTAAGTCCTGTACCCCGCTTTCTAAGATGGTTATTTAGAGTTATTTATTGTTGGTGGTGTGTCATGTTATCAGTCCGACAGAGTTCATGAGATGAGATTCCCTGATCAGGAGATTATACAGTTATTCCATTTTTAAAATCGGTGGTCATTGTGTCCTTCATGGGTCAGTTATGTTGCAACCTCGCAGAAACTGATGATGCGAAATAGTACAGTTTTTTAAAATCGTGTAATCATCCGATTGTTAAAAACGTACTACTACGTAATCAGTAATCACTGTATGAGGCAGTGTCTCCCATTCGCTGGGCACTGCTTCTGGTACCGATCTGCTGCTGTGTCAATCCCACAGCAGCCACATGACAGATGACACCATCATTACTTACACAATCAAGTAAGTCAATAATGGGATAGTCCTCCATACTTAACTTTCATAAGATGGAACCAAACTCCAGTGATTGTCAAGGAAGGAGTACTTAGATGATTAAATACGGCCACATGATTAACTCCCATGGAGTAATGGCCCTACTCCAGTCAAGAAGAACAACATCTTCATCGATTCAAATAAGGAATATATAATGAAAAATGATTGAGTAATGTCATGGTGGTGCATACTTAAATCCCACATGGAGTAGTCAGACTGGTCTCTTCCTGGAATAATGATTTTTTTATAAAATTAAATTGATAATTATTTAGCTGGCGTTTTATACTAACACCGACGAGATGGCACCAAAGTCCTAAAACTATCGCTGATGTAATGACCTATTTACAGAGCTAAATGATGAAATAATGAGATGATATTACTTCGTCTACTCAAAAAATCTGACTCCAAAAGGGACTTAGGGTCCATAATATTACCTGTATTTCAAATATGTTAATTAAGTGATGAATTATTATTTAATTTCCTAGTTTAACCGGTAAATAAGTAAGTATACTATTAGATGATGCGATGTTCTTGCACGATGGACTCCCCTAAGGAGGCTAAAAACTTTAGTGATCACTGAATACATAATGACAGATTTTCATAATTCAATGAATAAATATTAATCTAGTGGATGGTGTTATATGCACGAAACCTAAAGATTGATCAATACTGAAGAGTCATTGAGTTCTTAATCATAGATTTGAACAATAAAGTGAATGAATGAAGAGATAATTTCTCATAATTCACCCCTAGACAGATATCAAAATGAGATCAACATTGATTTAAATAAATAAATAATGAAATCAGAAGAGACATTTTAACACCAACAAGGGGGCTCCAGACTCCACTCTTCCTGGAGTAGAAAAAGACAGATTTAAATAATGAAATCATCAGATTGTTAGATCGTCTGTCACACTTGAGTCACACAAGGTGGCACCACACTTCAGGGTTCACAGATTATATAATGAAACAATTTAATAATTACATCTTTACATATTTAAGTCGTTGAACTTTTTCGTATCATCAATACCTGGGCAGACTTGCCAGATATGAAAGCGGATGCTTTCATCACGGATTTATAACATTCCATCAGTTATTCGTCAGACAATCATACTTTCTTGCCTGGTGAATTCTGTTGGCCTGACATCCTCACCGGTGCCTGAATCTCTGTTGTGTTGCGGCAGGACCTGAGGTAATTGGCCCATTCCTGGCATACCAGTAGTAGCCAAAATGTTGATATCAGCTGAAAAGGTGGCTGCAGCAGGGGCATCAACAGCATAGCTGAGGGAGAGATGTTCTTCCGTGTTCTGAGTCGTCATCCTTTTGCCGGGTCTCGGTGATGGTGCCGACCTCCTAGTGCCACTACATCTTCTAGACGTAGACCACAACCGACGTGAAGATGTGGAGGAAGAGCAAGTAGTCAACACCGAGACCACCATGCAGACCTTGGTAAAGTTCTTTTACTTCTCGGAGGGCACCATGCAATCTTCTGGACTCTATTCTCCAGCATTCCTAGTGGTCTGCAAGACGCATAGACATTCAGCACATGCTCTGCCCATGTCTACAAGTTTGCTAATTTGTCGCTGACAGATATTTGCAACCTAAAAATAATCGGTGATGGCATTGTCTGTCGTTTAAGTAATTTAAAGAACTAAATAAGTCAGTGATAGCTAACTGTCCCAATAAAGACGTGATGTAGCATTTAACTTGCAGGGAGGTATGGCCAGACTCCAGTATGAAGAATGTCATCATCATCCTTTGAAACCATGAATCATAAACTGTGATGATATTGCACATTAACGCCACAAGAGGGAGCTTTACGGGTCTCTTCATGGAATGGACAATTTTTGGTTTACATAATTACACTCATATTTACATTATCTTGGGGATTAACACAGATTGTCAATTTAAATACATCAATTATGTAATTAGGTGATCTGTGGCACCAGATTCCAAGTGTCATGGACAATATAATCATTGTTTTATATAACTAAATAATCAAATAATGAGTTCATGTAACATCATCCACTTCCCTAAGGTGGCTCCAAGCCAGGCTCATGAACAATGCTGTCGTGATTAATTTAAATATTTTAACTACATAATTGATATTAAGATGGTCTATAATAATTGCCTCCCACATCGCGTCACCACAATCCACTGATCATGGATTATCTAATGTCCTATTTTAATAATCAAATAACAACTTAATCAGAGGATGAAATGGTCTGCTATGCTCCACACAATTGAGTCTCAGTTGACTCCCACATGATTGTGGGAAACTCCCAGGTTCATCCCTTATTTAATCGCAGAGCAGAGTAGTAACATGTTTAAATGCTGAACTCTCATTGTGTATGCAGGGTTTTTAGAAGATGTCACATATTTAATGTTGGATGGCTGCCTCAAAAGAGATGGACTGAAATCTAATAATCGCTAAGTCTACTCTAACAAACAGATTATCACCTTCCTGAAGGAAGTCAACAATGTCAAACTCACCTTTTTGATGAATAATCGTAGTCTTATTATCTTTTGCTCCATAGTTTTACTTCTGAGGAGAGAGAGTATTCATAAACAGAAGACTCTGAACTGTTTCTCCACAGACTATGGTCTCTGATGATTAGGTAATCTTGAATTTGGTAACCAGGAAAAGCTGTAGGCACACTTCCAGAGGTGTGGCTCTGACTTGGTTAGGCGAATCAAATGCTGTCATGAAAAGGTTTAGGAGATAGTTATCTTGGCAGACTGTAATGTCCCATGAGAACACTTTCTCAAAGCTGCTCTCTCGTCCTTGGCCCATGATACCAGGATAAAGAATGCAAGGAGGGTTGCCAGGCAACATTTATGAACCAACATTCTGTCACATTCTAGTGCCCCTCCCACATGCTAAAAGGAGTATACCCACCGGTGAACTAACCCTACAGCCTCACGGAGTTTCTCACAAATACCAAGCAGGGCTCTTTCTTTTGAGTTCTACATATTTACCCGTCTCTCAAGCTACAACATGCCTATAGTGACATAAGCATGAAAACAAAAGCATCATTGTGCCATTCAAGTACAATGATGAGTATTTTACTCTTGTTTTCAATTCTTCAATTTGCTAATTTCTAGAATGGAAACAATACAGTTAATCGCCTCTACCATAATCCTTTTCTCTTTATTGAAAATAAAATAAACTCCTCTTCATCCTCTTACCATTAGAGGAGCTTGATCCCATGGTTTCTCAGAGTTGTTTAGATTTGCATTAGGCTGATGATTAAGGATTTTGAGCAGTGTCTTATGTTTCTTTCAGTCATTTTGGATTCCTCAATTGACTGTTCTCTATTAAGTCCTGTATCCTGCTTTCTAATATGGTTATTTAGAGTGATTAATTGTTGGTGGTGTCAGACTGGTCTCTTCCTGGAATAATGATTTTTTTATAAAATTAAATTGATAATTATTTAGCTGGCGTTTTATACTAACACCGACGAGATGGCACCAAAGTCCTAAAACTATCGCTGATGTAATGACCTATTTACAGAGCTAAATGATGAAATAATGAGATGATATTACTTCGTCTACTCAAAAAATCTGACTCCAAAAGGGACTTAGGGTCCATAATATTACCTGTATTTCAAATATGTTAATTAAGTGATGAATTATTATTTAATTTCCTAGTTTAACCGGTAAATAAGTAAGTATACTATTAGATGATGCGATGTTCTTGCACGATGGACTCCCCTAAGGAGGCTAAAAACTTTAGTGGTCACTGAATACATAATGACAGATTTTCATAATTCAATGAATAAATATTAATCTAGTGGATGGTGTTATATGCACGAAACCTAAAGATTGATCAATACTGAAGAGTCATTGAGTTCTTCATCATAGATTTGAACAATAAAGTGAATGAATGAAGAGATAATTTCTCATAATTCACCCCTAGACAGATATCAAAATGAGATCAACATTGATTTAAATAAATAAATAATGAAATCAGAAGAGACATTTTAACACCAACAAGGGGGCTCCAGACTCCACTCTTCCTGGAGTAGAAAAAGACAGATTTAAATAATGAAATCATCAGATTGTTAGATCGTCTGTCACACTTGAGTCACACAAGGTGGCACCACACTTCAGGGTTCACAGATTATATAATGAAACAATTTAATAATTACATCTTTACATATTTAAGTCGTTGAACTTTTTCGTATCATCAATACCTGGGCAGACTTGCCAGATATGAAAGCGGATGCTTTCATCACGGATTTATAACATTCCATCAGTTATTCGTCAGACAATCATACTTTCTTGCCTGGTGAATTCTGTTGGCCTGACATCCTCACCGGTGCCTGAATCTCTGTTGTGTTGCGGCAGGACCTGAGGTAATTGGCCCATTCCTGGCATACCAGTAGTAGCCAAAATGTTGATATCAGCTGAAAAGGTGGCTGCAGCAGGGGCATCAACAGCATAGCTGAGGGAGAGATGTTCTTCCGTGTTCTGAGTCGTCATCCTTTTGCCGGGTCTCGGTGATGGTGCCGACCTCCTAGTGCCACTACATCTTCTAGACGTAGACCACAACCGACGTGAAGATGTGGAGGAAGAGCAAGTAGTCAACACCGAGACCACCATGCAGACCTTGGTAAAGTTCTTTTTCTTCTCGGAGGGCACCATGCAATCTTCTGGACTCTATTCTCCAGCATTCCTAGTGGTCTGGAAGACGCATAGACATTCAGAACATGCTCTGCCCATGTCTACAAGTTTCCTAATTTGTCGCTGACAGATATTTGCATCCTAAAAATGATCGATGTTGGCATTTTCTGTCGTTTAAGTAATTTAAAGAATTAAATAAGTCAGTGATAGCTAACTGTCCCAATAAAGACGTGATGTAGTATTTAACTGGCAGGGAGGTATGGCCAGACTCCAGTCATGAAGGATGTCATCATCATGGAGTCAATGAATCATACAATGTGTAGATAATGCACATTATCTCCACAAGAGGGAGCTTTACAGGTCTCTTCATGGAATGGGGGATTGTTGTCTACATGAGTATAAAAATGTTTACATTATCTTGGGGATTAACACAGATTGTCAATTTAAATTCATTAATTATGTAATTAGATGATCTGTGGCACCAGATTCCAGGTGTCATGGACGATATAATCATTGTTTTATATAATTAAATAATCAAATAATGAGTTCATGTAACATCATCCACTTCCCTAAGGTGGCTCCAAACCAGTCTCATGAACGATGATCTCTTGATTAATTTAAATATTTTACCTACATAATTGATATTAAGATGGTCTATAAAATTGCCTCCCACATCGCATCACCACAATCCACTGATCATGGATTATCTAATGTCCTATTTTAATATTCAAATAATAAAATAATCAGAGGAAGAAATGGTCTGCCATACTCCACACAATTGCCTCTCAGTTGACTCCCACATGATTGTGGGAAACTCCCAGGTTCATCCGTTATTTAATCGCAGAGCAGAGTAGGAACATGTTTAAATGCTGAACTGTCATTGTATATGCAGGGTTTTTAGAAGATATCACATATTTAATGTTGGACGGCTGCCTCACAAGAGATGGACTGAAATCCAATAATCACTAAGTCCACTCTAACAAACGGATTATCACAATCCTGAAGGAAGTCATCAATGGCAAACTCACCTTTTGATGAATAAATGTGAGTCTTATTATCTTTGTGTCCATAATATTACTTGTTAGGAGAGAGAATTCATAAACAGAAGACTTTGAACTGTTTGTCCACAGACGATGTTCTCTCAAGATTAGGTAATCTTGAATTTGGTAACTAGTAATAGCTGTAGGCAAACTTCCAGAGATTTGGCTTTGACTTGGTTAGGCGAATCAGACGCTGTCATTGAAAGTTTTTGGAGATAGTTATCTTGGGAGACTGTAATGTCCCATGACAATTCTTTCTCGAAGCTGCTCTCTGGTCCTTGGCCCATGCTACCAGGATACAGAATGCAAGCAGGGTTGCCAGGCAACATTTATGAACCAACATTCTGTCACATTCTAGTGCCCCTCCCACATGCTAAAAGGAGCATACCCACCGATGAACTAACCTTACCACCCCACTGAGTTTCTCACAAACACAAAGCAGGGCTCTTTCTTTTGAGTTTTACATATATACCCATCTCTCAAGCTACAAAATGCCTATAGTGACATAGGCATGGCAATGAAAGCATCATTATGCCATTCAAGTACAATGATGAGTATTTTGAACCTGTTTTCTATGCTGCAATTTTCTAATTTCTAGAAAAGAAACAATAAAATTAATTGCCTCAACCATAATCCTTTTCCCTTTCTTGAAAATAAAATAAACTCCTCTTCATCCTCTTACCTTTAGAGGAGCTTGACCCCATGGTTTCTCAGAGTTGTGTAGATTTGCATTAGGCTGATGATTAAGGATTTTGAGCAGTGTCTTATGTTTCTTTCAGTCATTTTGGATTCCTCAATTGACTGTTCTCTATTAAGTCCTGTATCCTGCTTTCTAATATGGTTATTTAGAGTGATTAATTGTTGGTGGTGTGTCATGTTATCAGCCCGACAGAGTTCATTAGATGAGATTCCCTGATCAGGAGATTATTCAGTTATTCCATTTTTAAAATAGGTGGTCACTGTGTCCTTCATGGGTCAGTTCTTTTGCAACCTCTCAGAAACTGATGATGCGAAACAGTACAGTTTCGTGTAATCATTCGATTGTTAAAAATCTACTATTACGTAATCAGTAATCACTGTATAAGGCAGTGTCTCCCATTCTCTGGGCACTGCTTCTGGTACCGATCTCCTGCTCTGTCAATCCCACAACAGCCACATCAGGGATGACACCATCATTACTTACGCAATCAAGTAAGTTAAAAATTGGATAGTCCTCCATACTTAACTTTCAAAAGATGGAACCATACTCCAGTGATTGTCAAGGAAGTAGTACTTAGATGATTAAATAATGCCACGTGATTAACTCCCATGGAGGAATGGCCCGACTCCCGTCAAGAAGAACAACATCTTCATCAATTTAAATAATTAATATATAATGAAAAATGATTGAAAAATGACATGGTGGTGCACACTTAAATCCCACATGGAGTAGTTAGAATGATCTCTTCCTGGAATAATGATGTTTTTAAAAAATTAAATTGATAATTAATTAGTGGGCCTTTTATAGTAACACTGACGAGATGGCACCAAAGTATTAAATCTATCGCTGATGTAAAGATCTATTTACACAGCTAAATGATGAAGTAATGAGATGATATTACATCATCAACTCCCACAATCTGACTCCAAAAGGGACTTATGGTCCATAACATTACCTGTATTGTAAATATGTCAATTAAATGATGAATTATTACCTAATTTCCTAGTTTAACAGTTAAAGAAGCAAGTGTAGTATTAGATTATGTGATGGTCTGGTACAACGGTCTCCCCTAAGGAGGCTCAAAACTCCAGTGATCACTGAATACATAATGACAGATTTTCATAATTAAATGAATAAACATTAAACTAGTGGATGGTGTTTTATGTGTGAAACCTAAAGATTGATCAATACTGAAGAGTCATTGAGTTCTTAATCATACATTTGAACAATAAAATGAATGAATGAAAAGATAATTTCTCATAATTCACCCCTAGACAGATAACAAAATGATATCAACATTGATTTAAATAAATAAATAATGAAACCACAAGAGACATTTTAACACCAACAAGGGGGCTCCAGACTCCACTCTTGCTGGAGTAGAAGAAGGCAGATTTAAATAATGAAAGCATCAGATTGTTAGATCGTCTGTCACACTTGAGTCACACAAGGTGGCACCACACTTCAGGGTTCACAGATTATATAATGAAACAATTTAATAATTACATCTTTACATATTTAAGTCGTTGAACTTTTTCGTATCATCAATACCTGGGCAGACTTGCCAGATATGAAAGCGGATGCTTTCATCACGGATTTATAATATTCCATCAGTTATTCGTCAGACAATCATACTTTCTTGCCTGGTGAATTCTGTTGGCCTGACATCCTCACCGGTGCCTGAATCTCTGTTGTATTGCGGCAGGACCTGAGGTAATTGGCCCATTCCTGGCATACCAGTAGTAGCCAAAATGTTGATATCAGCTGAAAAGGTGGCTGCAGCAGGGGCATCAACAGCATAGCTGAGGGAGAGATGTTCTTCCGTGTTCTGAGTCGTCATCCTTTTGCCGGGTCTCGGTGATGGTGCCGACCTCCTAGTGCCACTACATCTTCTAGACGTAGACCACAACCGACGTGAAGATGTGGAGGAAGAGCAAGTAGTCAACACCCAGACCACCATGCAGACCTTGGTAAAGTTCTTTTTCTTCTCGGAGGGCACCATGCAATCTTCTGGACTCTATTCTCCAGCATTCCTAGTGGTCTGGAAGACGCATAGACATTCAGAACATGCTCTGCCCATGTCTACAAGTTTCCTAATTTGTCGCTGACAGATATCTGCAACGTACTAATATTCGGTGTTAGCATTGTCTGTCGTTTAAGTAATTTAAAGAATTAAATAAGTCAGTGATAGCTTACTGTCCCAATAAAGAGGTGATGTAGCATTTAATTGGCTGGGAAGTATGGCCAGACTCCAGTCATGAAGAATGTCATCATCGTAAATTGGAACCATGAATCATATACTGTGATGATATTGCACATTAATGCCACAAGAGGGAGCTTGACGGGTCTCTTCATGGAATGGACAATTTTTGGTTTACATAATTACACTCATATTTACATTATCTTGGGGATTAACACAGATTGTCAATTTAAATACATTACTTATGTAATTAGATGATCTGTGGCACCAGATTCCAGGTGTCATGGATGATATAATCATTGTTATGTATAATTAAATAATCAAATAATGATTTCATGTAACATCATCCACTTCCCTAAGGTGGCCCCAAACTAGGCTCATGAATGATGCTGTCGTGATTAATTTAAATATTTTAACTACATAATTGATATTAAGATGGTCTATGATAATTGCCTCCCACATCGCTTAACCAAAATCCACTGATCTTGGATTATCTAATGTCCTATTTTAATAATCAAATAACAACATAATCAGAGCACGAAATGGTCTGCCATTCTCCACACAATTTTCTCTCAGTTGCCTCCCACATCATTGTGGGAAACTCCCAGGTTCATCCCTTATTTAATCGCGAGCACAGTAGTAAAATATTTAAATGCTGAACTGTCATTGTGTATGCAGGGTTTTTAGAAGATATCACATATTTAATGTTGGACGGCTGCCTCAAAAGAGATGGACTGAAATCTCATAATCGCTAAGTCTACTCTAACAAACGGATTATCACCTTCCCGAAGGAAGTCAACGATGTCAAACTCACCTTTTTGATGAATAATTGTGAGTCTTATTATCTTTTGTTCCATAGTTTTACTTCTGAGGAGAGAGAATATTCATAAACAGAAGTCTCTGAACTGTTTCTCCACAGCCTATGTCCTCTGATGAGGTAATCTTGCATTTGGTAACCAGTAAAAGCTGTAGGCAAACTTCCAGAGGTATGGCTATGACTTGGTTAGGCGAATCAAATGCTGTCATGAAAAGTTTTAGGAGATAGTTATCTTGGCAGACTGTAATGTCCCAAGATAACTCTTTCTCGAAGCTGCTCTCTCGTCCTTGGCCCATGCTACCAGGATACAGAATGCAAGCAGGGTTGCCAGGCAACATTTATGAACCAACATTCTGTCACATTCTAGTGCCCCTCCCACATGCTAAAAGGAGCATACCCACCGATGAACTAACCTTACCACCCCACTGAGTTTCTCACAAACACAAAGCAGGGCTCTTTCTTTTGAGTGTTACATATATACCCATCTCTCAAGCTACAAAATTCCTATAGTGACATAGGCATGGCAATGAAAGCATCATTATGCCATTCAAGTACAATGATGAGTATTTTGAACCTGTTTTCTATGCTGCAATTTTCTAATTTCTAGAAAAGAAACAATAAAATTAATTGCCTCAACCATAATCCTTTTCCCTTTCTTGAAAATAAAATAAACTCCTCTTCATCCTCTTACCTTTAGAGGAGCTTGACCCCATGGTTTCTCAGAGTTGTGTAGATTTGCATTAGGCTGATGATTAAGGATTTTGAGCAGTGTGTTATGTTTCTTTCAGTCATTTTGGATTCCTCAATTGACTGTTCTCTATTTAGTCCTGTACCCCTCTTTCTAAGATGGTTATTTAGAGTTATTTATTGTTGGTGGTGTGTCATGTTATCAGCCCGACAGAGTTCATTAGATGAGATTCCCTGATCAGGAGATTATACAGTTATTCCATTTTTAAAATTGGTGGTCACTTTGTCCTTCATGGGTCAGTTCTGTTGCAATCTCTCAGAAACTGATGATGCGAAACAGTACAGTTTTTTAAAATCGTGTAATCATTTGATTGTTAAAAATGTACTACTACGTAATCAGTAATCACTGCATAAGGCAATGTCCCCCATTCTCTGGGCACTGCTTCTGGTACCGATCTCCTGCTCTGTCAATCCCACATGACCATCATTACTTACACAATCAAATAAGTTAATAATTGGATAGTCCTCCATACTTAACTTTCATAAGATGGAACCAAACTCCAGTGATTGTCAAGGAAGGAGTACTTAGATGATTAAATACTGCTACGTGATTAAGTCCCATGGAGGAATGGCCCTACTCCAGTCAAGAAGAACAACATCTTCATCGATTCAAATAATTAATATATAATGAAAAATGATTGAGGGGACCACCTGTAATTTCCACTGGCTTGGTCCCTGACCCCGCCTCCAGTCCTCTGCTGGAGTCCCAGGCCCCTCCCAGAGATCCGTCTATCTCTGCGGGTCCACTTGGAGTTCCTGCAGGCAAGATCCTTGACCCACAAATCCGGGCCCCTGCCAAAGAACGAGGTCTCAGCTGGAGAGCGCCAGTTTCCAGTGAGATCCCACTACCCTGCAAAACCTTCTCAAGTCCCCCCCCCCCCCCCCCCCTCTTCTGCTGGCTATTGGCCAGAGGTGAGTCTGGGCCCAATCGGGGCTGCCTGTCCCTTCAACCTCTTTACCCCCCTCCCCCGCCTGAACTCCCTGGATTGGCCCCTGATCCTGCTGCTTCTGTCTCCGGTCCCCTTTGAGAGCACCCTTGGAGCTCTGATACACCCCCACCCATCCCAACCTCCAGCCTACCCCCCCTACCCTGTGCCCTACCCCACCTACGGTCCTGCTGCTCTGGTTGATCACTGGGACAGAGGGTGGAGCCAACAGTCCACCCTACTTCGGAGACCTCTTGGAGCAACTCCGAACAAAGGAGACCTGACTATCCACGTGGGACCACCTGTAATTTCCACCGGCTTGGTCTCTGACCCCTCCTCCAGTCCTCTGCTGGAGTCCCAGGCCCCTCCCAGAGATCCGCCTATCTCTGCGGGTCCACTTGGAGTTCCTGCAGGCAAGATCCTTGACCCACAAATCCGGGCCCCTGCCAAAGAACGAGGTCTCAGCTGGAGAGCGCCAGTTTCCAGTGAGATCCCACTACCCTGCAAAACCTTCTCAAGTTCCAGTCCAGCCCTCGTCCTCTTCTGCCGGCTATTGGCCAGAGAGAAGCCTCCTAGAGAGCTTGGACTACACAGAGATACAGACATTGAATCTTTGATCCACATAATCCCATCTGGGAAGGACCATAGAGAGAGGGAAGAGACACCACCAACACCTACAGGAAAAAACTATGGGGAGAAGGCAATACAAGAGAACACCTAACAACAGAAAGACAAACATGACACCACCAGAATCTAGGGAATCTACACCAACTAGAATGGAACACAACAACAAAACAGAGGAAGCAGAAGGGTACGACTTAAAAATCACCATCATAAAAATGATAGAGGCCCTCAAAGAAGATATGAGAAAATCCCTTAAAGAAATAGAGGAAAAAACAAACAAAAAAGTGGAAGAAATGAACAAGTTCCTTAAGGAAAGTACAGAAAGCCAAGAAAAAAACAATTAACCAGGTGAAGGAAACGGTTCAAGATTTGAAAACCGAAATTGAGAAAATAAAGGCAACACAAATGGAAGGAAAGCTGGAAATTGAAAAGCTGGGCAAAAAATCGGAAACCACGGACACAAGCATAACCAATAGAATTCAAGAGATGGAAGAGAGAATCTCAGGCGCAGAAGATAAACTAGAAGAAATAGATTCATCGACCAAAGAAAACCATAAATCCAACAAATCCTTAACACACAATATCCAGGAAATGTGGGACACCATGAAAAGGCCAAACCTAAGAATAATAGGCATAGAGGAAGGTGAGTAAGCCCAGCTCAAAGGTGCTGAAAACATATTCAACAAAATCATCGAGGAAAACTTTCCAAATCTGAAGAAGGACATGCCCATGAAAGTACAAGAAGCATACCGAACCCCAAATAGGCTGGACCAAAGAAAAAAGACCCCTCGACATATAATAATCAAAACACCTAGCATACAGAATAAAGAAAAAATATTAAGAGCAGCGAAGGAAAAAGGACAGGTAACATATAAAGGCAGACCTATCAAAATTACACCTGACTTCTCCATGGAAACCCTCAAGGCCAGAAGGTCCTGGATAGATGTTCTAAAAGTATTAAGAGAACACGGATGCCAGCCTAGGCTACTATATCCAGCAAAACTCTCAGTCATATAGATGGAGAGAACAAGATATTCAATGACAAAACCAGATTTTCCCAATATGTATCTACAAATCCAGCCCTACAGAAAGTATTGGAAGGAAAATTCCAACCCAAGGAAGGTAACTACGCCCACAAAAATGTAGGCAACAGATAATCCAACTACACCAGAAACCTAGGTTGAAGCAGAACAAATATATTCACAATACCACTGCCAACAACAAACCTAAATCAAACAACCATCAACAATCAATGGACCTTACTCACCCTCAACATTAATGGTCTTAACTCACCTATAAAAAGACACAGATTAACAGAATGGATACGAAGACAGAATCCATCCTTCTGCTGCATACAAGAAACACATCTTAGCTCCAAAGATAGACATTACCTCAGGGTAAAGGGTTGGGAAAAGATTTTCCAATCAAATGGAAATAAGAAGCAAGCAGGCGTAGCTATCCTAATATCTAACAAGCTAGACTTCAAACCAAAACTAGTCAAAAGAGATGAAGACGGTCATTTCATATTCATCTCAGGAGAAATCCATCAACACAAAGTCTCAATTCTGAACATCTATGCCCCTAATACAAAGCCACCCACATTCGTAAAAGAAACACTACTAAAATTCAAAGCTCATATAAAACCTCACACACTTATAGTGGGAGACTTCAATACACCACTCTCAACACTAGACAGGACCACAAATCAGAAACTCAACAAAGAAACAAAAGAATTAACAGAAGTTATGTCTCAACTGGGGCTAACAGACATCTATATAACATTCCATCCAAAGACAAAAGAATATACCTTCTTCTCTGCTCCACATGGAACCTTCTCTAAAATCGACCACATACTAGGAGACATAACAAACCTCAACAGATACAAGAGAATAGAAATAGTCCCCTGTATCTTATCGGACCACCATGCTTTAAAATTGGAATTCAACAACAATACAAATAGCAGAAAACCTGCAAACTCATGGAAACGTAACAATGTGCAATTGCACCACTCCTGAGTCAAAGAAGAAATAAAGAAAGAAATTAAAGACTTTCTAATATTCAACGAGAATGAGGATACAACATACCCGAACTTATGGGACACCTTGAAAGCAGAGCTACGAGGGAAGTTCATTGCACTAAGTGCCCATATGAAGAAAACAGAGGATAGTCACATAAATGAATTAACAGCGCAACTGAAAACCTTAGAACAGAGAGAAGTGAATTCACTCCGCAGGAGCAGACGCCAGGAAATAATCAACTTGAGGGCTGAAATCAACAAAATAGAAACCAGGAAAACAATACAAAAAATCAATGCACCAAAGAGTTGGTTTTTTGAGAAAATCAACAAGATTGATAAACCTTTATCCAAATTAACGAAAAAGCAGAGACAGAACATGCAAATTAACAAAATCAGAAACGAAATGGGGAACATAACAACAGACACAGAGGAAATCCAGACAATTTTCAGGTCATACTTCGAAAATCTGTATTCCACAAAAATTGAAAATTCAAAGGAAATGGACAAGTTTCTGGATAACTATCACTTACCAAAATTAAATCAAGAACAGAAAAACAACTTAAATAGACCTATAACCCGAAATGAAATAGAAGCAGTCATCGAAAGCCTTCCAACGAAAAAAAGTCCACGACCAGATGGATTCAGTGCAGAATTCTACCAGACATTCAAGGAAGAACTAATACCACTACTCCTCAAACTGTTCCACAAGATAGAAACAGAAGGTTTATTGCCAATCTCTTTTTATGAGGCCACAATAACTTTGGTACCCAAACCTCACAAAGACACAACTAAGAAAGAAAACTACAGACCAATATCCCTGATGAACATCGATGCAAAAATACTCAATAAAATAATGGCAAACCGAATTCAAAAATACATCAGAGAAATCATCCACCATGATCAAGTAGGCTTCATACCTGGATTGCAGGGATGGTTTAACATACGAAAATCTATCAACGTGATCCACCATATAAACAAACTGAAAAAGAAAAACCATATGATTATCTCCCTAGATGCAGAAAAAGCCTTCGATAAAATTCAACACCCTTTCATGATAAAGGTATCAGAGAGGTCAGGGATAACAGGAACATACCTAAACATAATAAGAGCAATATACAGCAAACCAACTGCCAACATCAAAATGAATGGAGAGAAACATAAGCCAATTCCTCTAAAATCAGGAACAAGACAAGGCTGCCCTCTCTCTCCATATCTCTTCAATATCGTACTAGAAGTTCTAGCTAATAGTATAAGACAACAAAGGGAGATCAAGGGGATCCGAATTGGAAAGGAAGAAGTCAAAGTGTCTCTATTTGCAGATGATATGATAGTTTACATAAGTGACCCAATAAACTCTACCAGGGAACTCCTACAGCTGAAAACCACTTCAGGAAACTAGCAGGATACAAGAAAAACTCAAAAACTCAGTAGCCCTACTTTATTCAGACGACAAAGAGACAGAGAAAGAAATCAGAGAAACATCATTCTTTATAATAGCCACAAGCCACAAGCAACATAAAGTATCTTGGTGTAACGCTTACCAAACAAATAAAAGACCTATATAATGAGAAATTTGTGGCTCTAAAGAAAGAAATTAAAGAAGATACCAGAAAATGGAAAGATCTTCCATGCTCTTCGATAGGTAGGATAAACATAGTAAAAATGACAATCTTGCCAAAAGCAATCTACAGATTCAATGCAATCCCCATTAAAATTCCACCACAATTCTTCACCGACCATGAAAGGATAATAATCAACATTATATGAAAAATCAAAAGGCCCAGAATAACTAAAACAACCTTTTACAACAAAAGAACTTCAGGAGGCATCACCATTAATGACTTTAGCTCTACTACAAAGATATAGTTCTGAAAACAGCCTGGTATTGGCATAAAAATACACAAGTAAACCAATGGGATCAAATTGAAAATCCTGATATTAACCGACACACCTATGAACATATGATTTTGACAAAACAATGGGGCAAGGACAACATCTTCAACAAATGGTGCTGGCACAATTGGATGAGGGTGTGTAGAAGACTGCAGATAGGACCATGTTTGTCGCCATGCACAAAACTCAAATCCAAATGGATCAAAGACCTCAACATCAATCCAGCCACACTGAACCTCTTAGAAGAGAAAGTAGGAGGTACCCTTGAACAAATTGGTATAGGAGACCGCTTCCTGAACATAACTCCAGGGGCACAGACACTGAGAGAAACAATTAATAAATGGGACCTCTTCAAACTTAGAGCTTTTGTATGGCAAAGTACACAGAAGACAAGACCAAATGGCAGCCCACACACTGGGAAAAGATTTTCACCAATCCTATATCCGACAAAGGGCTCATCTCCAAAATATAGAAAGAACTCAAAAAACTAGTCAACACAACACCTAATAACCCTATTAAAAAATGGGGTACAGAACTGAAGAAAGAATTCTCAATAGGGGAAATCAAAAAGGCTGAAAGACACTTAAGAAAATGCTCCACATCCTTAGCTATCAGGGAAATGCAAATCAAAACAACTTTGAGATACCATCTTACTCCTGCCAGAATGGCTAAAATTAGAAACAACAATGATGACTCATGTTGGAGAGGATGTGGAGAAAGTGGAACACTCCTCCACTGCTGGTGGGAGTGCAAACTCATACAGCCATTTTGGAGATCAGTATGGCGGTTCCTCAGGAAATTGGGAATTAGTTTACAACAGGACCCAGCAATCCCCCTCTTAGGCATATACCCAAAGGATTCACATACTTGCTACAAAGACATCTGTTCAACTATGTTCATAGCAGCACTCTTTTGTAATAGCAAGAGCCTGGAAGCAACCTAGATGCCCCTCAATTGAAGAATGGTTAATGAAGATGTGGCACATCTAAACAATGGAATACTACTCTGCAGAAAAAAGTAATGGTATCTTGAATCTCGCAGGCAAGTGGATGGCACTTGAAGAAACCATGGTGAATGAGGTAACCCAGTCACAAAAAGAGGAACACAGTATGTACTCACTCATATATGGATTTTACACCTAGATCAAAGGATCACCAGGCTATAATTCACACCACCAGAGGAACTAGGATACAAGGTGTATTCTAAGAGATTCATATAAAGTCCCTCAAAGAACTGGTAATGTACAAGTCCCCCAGAGCTCAGGGGAAGTGGGGGGAGGGCAGTGAATGAAGAGAGAAGTAGGAGAAAATGAAGGCGAGGAAAGGAAAACATGCAACCAGGAAGATTGAGCCTGGTTAGGAATAGAAGACAGGGAGAGAGAGAGAGAGAGAGAGAGAGAGAGAGAGAGAGAGAGAGAGAGAGAGAGAGAATAAAAAATAGGGAGCCAATATTGGTTTGAAGATAAAATTGAACACAAAGAAAGGTCTAGAGAACTACAAAACTGGTGCTAACTAACAATTTGAGCTTCTGTGGAAAGGCTATCATAAATGCCCTATCCAGAGAGTGAGATCAACAACAAACTTATCCATGGAGACCTCAAATAATGCCTGCTGGAAATAGAAGCAAATACTCATACATAAACACTGAGTCGAAGTAGAACTCAGATGCAGAGGGAGAGGACAAGACCAGGCAGCAGAAACACATAGAGACAACTTACTTGAACAAGGAGGAGCTAACAGGCCACCAGACTGAGAGCTGGGAAGCCAGCATGGGAGTGACTCAGGCCCCCCTGAATATGGGTCTCAGCCAGAAGGACTGAGCAGTCTAAGGGACCTCAGACATTGTAGCCAGGATTTATTCCTGGAGCTCAAAAGGACTTTGGAAACACATACCCCATGGAGGGATAACTGCCTTAATCTAGAGACAAGAGAGAAGCCCTAGTCCCTACTTCACATGAACTGTCAGACCTACATGATCCAAATTGGATGACATTCCCCTACATATTGAATTGTGGTGGGGGGATGGGAGGGGAGCGTGGTTAGAGTGCAAGTGAGAGGGCAGAGAGGGTAAAATGGAGGGATGGAGTGAGGGAGGTTGTGAGGGAGGGAGGGAGGGGGAACTGGGATCGACATATAAAATAATAAATTAAATTAAAAAAAATGCTTTGACTGCAAAATTTAAGTTGAAGGACAAGTTACTGGGGAAAAGGATTTCTATTTGTGTTTCCTCAGAAAATGAAAAGATGTGGATTCCTTCCAGACTAACGTGGTTTGATCAACCCAGACCACCTGAAACAGAGTACCAGGTGATTGTACATTCAAAACAGCTGGGCAAAGCAGCCTGACAGACTAGAGCCAGGATTTCTGAATCTTCTTTGAATTCCCCATGACAGCGCCCCTTACCAGCAGGAAGTAATTTGGAAAGAACAACGCCCAAATTCCCAAATATTGTCTATAAATGATTGTTTTCATTTAAATGGATTTTGTTATAGAAAATAAAAAAAATGTGAAAAAACATACCAAGCTAAGGATGGGCATTCATAAGAAAAAAAAAAATAAAACAAGGCTGAAGTCAAGTATGATGTCTAACATGTTCACAAAATTATTTACATGATGTAGGTTTCCTCTTCCATGATTTCTTCCCTATTACCTGATATCAAGATGATAAAACAGGATATAAAATACATACAGGTTTAGAAATGTGAATGAACAAAATTATGGCAAGTTCATTGCCATGACCTATGTCAGTTTTCTTAGAACATACTTTAGTTCCTCCTACAGGAATACTCAAGTGTGTAACCTTCTTGTGAGAAACCATGAACAATCACAAACTAACACACTGACATCACATAATTAAAATTAAATCAAATCTCTAAACAGATTTCCATATTTGAATATTTTTCTCTAATGAGTACTCAATACTGTAACCATTGTGTTCAGGGTCTTAAAGTCTTCAAAGTTTTCCTGCAACATTAATTATTTCATGTAAAAGAAAGTAAGCATGAAGGATTGGGCATAGAGATAGCAATCCATCTGAATGAGGTTTTTATGTAAATCAAGTCAAGTGTTACCATGAGACATGGTTCCCTTACCAGTGAATTTCCAGGACTTTTTTCCACATGAGACTGCAAGTGAGAACAAAACAGAGACGTTGTAGTGCTTGAACTGATTGTTCACACGTGTCAGATATTTTTCTCTCCAGAAAACTATGTAACTCAATGTATGTTGAATGAAGATCATACCACATTCTTAGTAGGAAGATTCCTTTCCATAAGGGTTTTCTTAGGCTCACAAAGATTATTGGGAAAAGGAAAGTGCACAGCATTACAACAATGGTTACATGTATAGGGTTTCTATGCACTATGATTTTTTTTTTTGATTATAAAGACTAATGTTATATATAGAGGCTTTACCACATGGGATACATTTAGTATCTTTCAAGTATACATTCTTTTATGTCTTAAGAGAGTGCTGGGATGTGCAAAGGCTTTGTCACATTCATGGCATCCATAAGGTTTCTCTCCAGTATGTGTTCTTATATGACTTTTAATCACATCATATGTTGTGAAAGCTTTACTACATGGACTACGTTCTTAGGGTATCTCTCCAGTATGTTTTTGTTTATGACGTACCAGATTGTTGTGTTGGGAAAAAGCTTTACCACATTGATTACATCCATAAGGTTTCTCTCCAGTATGTGTTCTATGATGAGACTGGAGATTACTGGCACATGAAAACGCTCTACCACATTGATTACATATATAGGGTTTCTCTCCAGTATGTGTTCTTATGTGTATTTTAAGATGACCACTACTCGTAAATGCCCTATCACATTGACTACATACATAGGGTTTCTCTCCAGTATGTGTTCTATGATGAGACTGGAGATTACTGGCACGTGAAAATGCTCTACCACATTGATTACATACATAGGGTTTCTCTCCAGTATGTGTTCTACGATAAGATTGTAGCGTACTAACTTGTGAAAATGCCCTACCACATTGGTTACATACATAGGGTTTCTCTCCAATATGTGTTCTTTTATGACATACTATATGACTATATTGTGAAAAACATTTGCCACATAGATTATAGTCTTGTGTTTCCCCTCCAGTATATGCTCTAATATGTCTTTTAAGCATAGTATGTCTTGCAAATGTTTTACCACATTGACTACATTCATGGGTGTTTTTTACCATGTGTGCTCTGTCACTGAGAAGAAGGAAAGTGTGACATGCAAAGACTTGACCATACTCTAGACTTCTCTCCAGTTTGAATTTTTTCAAGCCATTGAAGATGCCTGTAACCCACAAATTTTTTCACACATTCATTATGTATATTCACAGGATTCACTCCCTTATGGCTTCTTTGATTCCTGCAAAGATAATTAGCATATGTAAATCTTTACCACATGCAAGAAACTAAAGAAACTTTCTACATTTATAAAATAAAGTTGTAATTTGGCCCAATTGTAAACAAGAATCAGATCTTGAGTTTTACATTCATAATGCTTCTCTAATGTGGTATTGTTTTATTTTCATTGAAGATACCTGTGGATTCAGAATAAGACTTTTATTTCATGGCCCTCAATTATGGCATCTATTTACACAAAATATCCCACATAATTGAAAAACCTGAAACAACTTAGAGCTTTGCCATATTTATACCATTTATCAGTATTTGCTTCATAGAAATCATACTACATTGGCTAAATATACCAGTACAAATGTAAGCATTCACATATTCCAACGGTCATATGGATTTTCTACAGTGTAAGTTGATGGTATCTTTCAGATGACTTAGGAATACTGATAAATTTGAAAGTTGTTTCATACTCAACAAATACCTTTCATTTCTTCTCACTGTCATAAGAGAGGTATATTGCTTCTTTCCATATTCTGAATTCACAAGGCTTGTATTTAGCATAAACTAAATACTTTTTTTTTCCTACATTTTCTAATACAGAATGTCTCTGTGTAAACCTAGCTATCCTGGAACTGACTTTGTAGACTGTGGTGATCACAAACTTAAGGGATCCACCTTGCTCTTGACCATGAATGTTGGAATTAAAGGTATGGGCCACAACTACGCAGCTCTACATATGATATACTTTTGAAACTAAGAAAACAAATAAAACTTTCCACAAAGCATTCACACTTTGACTTTCTTTAAATCAACTTTAAGGTTTTTCTGTAACAGCCGTGTTGACACTCATAAACTCACCCTTTCAATATCCATAGCAAAGTCACAAATAGATAAGTAATGCCTGCTTCACTATAGACTTTTTTCTTAGGAGGTCTTGGACATATACTTATCACCTATGCAACATGTATACTGTTTAAAATATCTGAATAGAATGAAACTAAACAGACTGGCGTATCTACAGAATAGATATCCGGGTGCTATAATTCTAAGGGTGATATCTATTAAGACATAGTTTCCTTCTCATTTTGCATGAATGCCTTGCAATGAAGTACAGGGTTTTGTGAGAAAATGACAATCATCACTTTAAGCTACACTTATTTTCACTGTTGCTCTTCTTAATCTTTTTAATTTTTTAAGTGTGACTATTCAATAAAATTTCCAGGATACATTAAAATATCTTCAGAGCCAAATTTGCATAAATTTGCACATGAAAATTTACCTTCTCTGTCTTCTATAAGTTTGACAATGATCCTCCGTATTATGGTTATCCCACATGTAGCCTGAAATAACAGAAAATATATGATGTATTCTTGCAAATTGTACAAAATTTAAGTAATAACTTCAATGAACCTTAGAACCATTCCTCACTCACCCAATTTTTCCTTTTCTTAATCAAATTACAGAATAGTATTAATAATCAAGAAACATTTTGTCATTTATTTTAAAACATGAAGAAAAATTCAGTCTTACCTGTAGCTGTGAGGTTACTGTAGGTGTCCAGCATCACATTTGTGTAGAGACACTTCTGAGAAGGATTTAGCAAAGCCCACTCTTCCTCAGTGAAGTGGATGTGCACATCCTCATAGGTCACTGCATCCTAAAATAACACGAAGAAGTATAATACTCCCATTGTAAATGTCAACACACTGTGCATCATTCTGAGTATAAGAAACATCAATGCCTGACCCTATAGTGATAGGGTCTAACAGGGTACCTCTAACAGGGTAAAGCCCTCTCCAACAAAGCCACACCACATCTAATATAAATAGTGGGAACTCACAGAGTATGGACTGACAGCTAGGGCACCTTCAAGGTGATAAACTGGACCCTTTGAATGTGGTTGACACTTTGGTGACTTGATCTGTCAGGGGGCCCCTGGCAGTGAAACCAGAACCCATCCCAGTTGCTTGAATAGTGTTTTTGGAGCCCACACCTTATAGTGGGATACCTTTCTCAGTTGAGATAAAAGATAGAGAGGTTTGGTTCTTTGTCAGATTTGTATGCCAGACTTTGTTGACTCCTGAATGAGGGCCTTACCCTCTCTGACTATTAAAAGTTGAAAGGAAGGGAGAGTAGTTGGGGAAGAAGAGTGGGAAGGAGGGATTGGTATGTAAAATGAAAACAAATTTAAAAAAAATAAAATAGAAACAAATTTTATTAGAATCATCCACAAAAAGAGACTGGTTTGGCTCTCATTGTTGCTTTGTAAGGATGGAAAACCTAGCCTAATATTTCCTAGACTCTGCCCCCTAGCAGAGAGAAGGAAAAAGGCCATTCTTGACTGTTTACAACAAGGTGGTTTACCTACAGCACCTGTTAGTGAATGAGAACAGGAAATAAACCTTGTCACACTACAGAAGCCCTAGCGAAAGCAGACTTCCTGGGCTAACCGCAGGCTTGGATAGCTCAAATTGATTGGTCTGCACTGGATGCTATGAGATGATTGGTTTGTAATGTGTGGGCTTTTTTGTAACCCTATAAAAGCTGTGATATTATGTAATCTTGAATTGGGAAACCCTATAAATGCTGTATGAACCCTGTACCCAGGGTTCCCAATCCTCTACCCCACATGGAGTATGGCTGTGGACCCCAGGGCACTGGAATATAAAAGACCTCATGCTTTTTCATCAAGACCGCTTCTCATGAGTGATTTGGGGGGATAACCTTTCCTGAGTCGGGGCATGAGAATCAACTCCCTCAGCGGGTCTTTCAGCTTCAGTGACAAGGATTTTGAAAACAAATTCATTCCCAGTTTTTATATATTTAGATTGTGTGTGAAAGATGTTTCCCATGTGTAATTATTACATACCGTAGTAGAGATTGTCAGATACCCTGCATCTGGAGGTGAGGTTGTATTAAGCCTAGAATTTTGGGTTTTGGGATCTGACTCAGGTCATCCCCAAGTAGAATATGTGCTGAGCAAAACAGTAAATGTGATTTCCAGATTGAAAACAACAAGAATAAAACAGAGTACAGAAATAAAAATTAAACAATAATCATTGAGAACATGATGCATTAGTATGCATATTCTGTATAAGATAAATTTGCAACATGACTCAAATACAGTGCAAACTAAATTTCTTACACTCTATAAAGTGATATCTGATTACAAAGGTCATGCAAATTGGAACCAGTTAGAATCCCAATAGGATTATGAAAACCATAGTACATATATTGATACAGCATGACTTCTAAACCTACAACAACCATGCAGTGATTGAGAGGTGTACAATATTAGGGACAGAACAAATGGGAGGAAAAGAAAAAAAATAAGGAGTAAATACCTTCAACTTTTTGTCAGAAATAAATAAATAAATAAAAACAAGAGAAATTCATCCATGTAACCTGTGATCTTGTTTAATGTTACCCAGCTACCGATGACTCTATGTGTTCAGAACTTATATACACAGACTCTAACAAAATTAACTCAAAAGGATGCCTAAACTGTTCTGGTTCTGACCCTGCAGTGACTGAAATTTGTTTCAAGGAGAGACACCCCATAGTCTAGATTTCTCTATTCAAATGGGGGTAATTTTCTGCCATCATTCAGAGAATTATATTTTCATTTAATGAACAATTTTACTAATTAATTAGTTCTGTTTATTAAACATAACCCTATAAATAATTGGTATCCAGAAATAAAGTTTTTAAGAAGCTTAGTCCCAAAAAAACCCACTGAGTGCATACAATCACATAGTTTAAGAAGGGGTAATCAAGAGGACATAAGGACATTGCTAAAGACATAAGAAATAAAGAAATATGTCTGTATAGACAAATTGCATTCATTTCTGGCTAATGAGGAAAGAACCTACAACAGATGGTTATTTTTGTTGTGTGTGTGTGTGTCTGTGTGTGTGTGTGTGGTTTTTTTTTTTTTTTTTTTTTTTTTTTTTTTGAGACAGAGTTTATCTGTTCAATAAATAGCTTTAGTTGTTTCAGGAATATCTCTGTAGACCATGCTGGCCTTGGTCTCACATAGATCTACTTTCCTGTGTCTCCTGAGTGCTGGAATTACAGGTGTCAACCACCACAATCTCGCTCCTAAAACAGATTTTGCATTCCACATATGTTGCCTTCTTTAAGTTCTTTCAATGTCTGACCACAGCCTATACTTTGAGGAATTTAAATAGTGACAGGATACTGCAAGTTGGACCAGTAAGGCAATATAAGCTTTCAACAGAAAAGATAGCACCATAATTATTTCATAGTACAGGAGTAAGTTTGAACAGCAGATCTGGAGGGAGAAATGTCAGAAGATGAGAAAAATAGGGAAGGCAGAACAAAGAAAAGATTAAAGCTGGGACAGAGAGTAATTGCATTAGCCATGTCTTATTCTAAGTAAGCTTCTCATGAGGAATAGCTTCTTGGAAATGGAAGGAAACGATAGACTTCTAAGACATCAGCAGGAATTGCCACCATTTGATGAGACAACCTCAGGAGAAGGCTACTCAAGCAGTGGAGTACAGGGGGAAAACAGGCAATCCCATTAACATTACTGAATAAGGCCACAGTGTCCATGGGCCTAGTAATCATAGCTCCATGTGGTTTCAATTAGAGCACAACAAGGATTTTTCAAACCTTTTCTCTCCAAAACCACAAAAAATATCAGCCCTGTTACATAGTCCACAATAGTTTACCCAGACCTCTTTTGGCTGAATACTTTTAACTATAGCAATTTGTATTCATGATAAGGTCTCTCCTCTATCCAAAGTCTTGATAGCCCTCATCTGTGGATTCCAAGTAACTGCCCACTGGGAAAATTATGGATTACCTAGGAATGATTAACTGATTCCACATTGCTCACCTTAACTACTGTTGAAGGAGGAAACCTCAGCTTCCATCCTGCCTCTCTCTTTCTGCACTGTGACTCTACCAGTATCCAAGTGAGCCAGGAACTCAGTCCTTGCACAAATCCCTCTTCATATATAAGCCCCCACAATAATCAGACATTCACTCATTTTCTGGTCTATTTTCCTTCTCACTGACCAGTCAAGGGTCAGGCAGGAAGGAAGTGTAGGTTTTTCTTCCTAGCACTGTACCTGAGAAGCAGGATTAGGAGTTCAAAAAAAATTCTCAATTATATAGCATAAGATAACCCAAAGTTACAAAAGACTTTGCTCTACTCAGAGATCAATAATAAACATCACTTGAGAAAAGGAATGGAATAAATAAAATCTAGGAAACATAGGAGAGCAGCAACATATAGATACAACAACAAATCACAGAAACCCTACCAACTCATGGAAACTGAATAATGCTCAATTTCAACATACTTGGGTCTAAGAAGAAATAAGGAAATTAAGGAATTCCTAAAATTCAATGAGGTTTTGGATACAACATACATGAATTCATGGGACACCTTGAAAGCACTGCTACGAGTGAAGTTTATTGCATCAAGTGCCCATATGAAGAAAACGGATGAGAGACACATTAGAGAATTAACAACCCAACTGAAAACCTTAGGACACAAATGAAGCAAACTCAACCCTCAAAAGTAGGCCCCGTTATCAATTTTTGGGCTGAAAACAATAAAGTAGAAAACAGGAAAATAATACAAAAAAAAAAATCAATGCAATAAATAGTTGTTTTTTTCAGAAAATTAACAAGGTAGACAAACCTTTATCCAAACTAAAGAAAAAGCATAGGGAGAACATGAAAATTAACAAAATCAGAAACAAAAGGGGGTACAGAACAATAGACATGGAGGAAACTCAGGCAATTTTCAGGTCATATATTGAAAACTTATACTCCACAAAATTTGAAAAGTCAAAGGATATGAACAAATTTCTGGATAACTCTTACTTAACAAAATTAAATCAAGAATAGACAAGCAACTTCTATTGAACTATAACAACTAACAATGTAGGAGCCATCATAAAAAGCCTTCCAACATAAAAAAACATCCCAGAGCCAAATGTCTTCTTCAGTGAAGAATTCTACCGAAAATGGAATGTGTTCGCAAGGTCCTTTTGTGCACCAGGGATACATCCTGACTCCACTGTCTGAGGTCCCTTAGACTGCTCAGTCCTTCTGGCTGTGACCCATATTCAGGGGGGCCTGACTCAGTCCCATGCTGGCTTCCCAGCTATCAGTCTGGTGGCCTTGTTAGTTACTCCTTGTTCAGGTAAGCTGTCTCTATGTGTTTCTGCTGCCTGGTCTTGTCCTCTCCATCTGCATTTGGGTTCTACTTCAACTCAGAGTTTATATATGGGTGTGTGCTCCTGTTTCCATCAAATGGAATTGGAGTGGGGGGATGGGAGGGGAGGATGGTTAGAGTGCATGTGTGAGGGCAGAGAGGGTAAAAGGAAGGGAAGGAGAGAGGGAGGAGGGGAGAGAGAAAGGAATGATGGGAGGGAGGGAGAGAAGGTGAGGGAACTGGGATTGACATGTAAAATGATAAATTAAATTTAAAAAAATGCTTTGACTCCAAAATTTTAGTTCAAGTACAAGTTACTGTGGAAAAGGATTTCTATTTTTGTTTCCACAGAAAATGCAAAGATGCGGATTGCTTCCAAACTAATATGGCTTGATCAAGCCAGACTGCCTGAAATAGAGTACCAGGTGATCTTAAATTCAAAACAGCTGGACAAAGCACCCTTACAGACTACAGCCAGGATTTCTGCATCTTCATCAGATCTCCCATGACAGTGCACCTTACCAGCAGGAAGTAGTTTGGAAAGAAGGACGCCCAAATTAACAAGTATTGTCTATAAATGTTTGTTTTCATTTAAATGGACCTGGTTATATAAAATAAATAAATAAAATAGAAAAAAAAATCTGTGAGCAAGAAAAAAAAAAAAAAAAGGAAAAGAAAGAAAAACAAAAGAACAAGAATAGCCAAAACAACCCGTATAATACAGGAACTTCACGAGGCATCATTATCCCTGACTTTAAGATCTACTACAGAGCTATAGTCCTGAAAACAGCCTGGTATTAGCACAAAGATAGACAAGTACCTCAATGAAATTTAATAGAAAATCTTGATATTAACCCACATAGGTGAATGGCTAACTACTGTCTCAGTGTGTGTGTGGCTATTTTCTTGGTGTTTGTGGCTAGGTAGTGAATTAGATGTGTGTCTGACTAGTGACTTAGTATGGGTCGGTAAGTAGTGATATATTGTGTGTGGCTAAATAGTAACCTAGCTTTGTGGCTAACTATTGACTTAGTCAATGTGGTTAATCACTGCTTAGGCAACGCTAGCCACTGAGTGATCCTGCCTTTCATCTCAACCTTCACAAACTGTACACCTACAAACTCTGGTCTATGTTCAAACACATGACAGATTAAAACATACTGGGAAATAGAAAAATCACTCCCCCTACCGCAGTCATGTACTTTTTTCATAGTGTTGACTTCAGCACCTGGTTGCTTACCCTGAATCCTCCTGCAGTGTAAACAATTTTGCTTATGCTGGTCTGAAGGCAGAAGCAATGTTCCACATGCAAATGCTGTCCCTGTGACTGCACTGGATAGTTGGTTACTTGACTCTAATGGAAAATTTAAATCTCTTAGGTGTTACAGTAATTTAAGAATTTTGAAGGTATAGTACAGAAGACAGCAAAGCCATTGCTTTGGAGAGCAACATCATGCAACCAGTTCCACTTACATCAACATAAGAGATTGTCTCATAAACATTCTTCTAACATGATGAAATTGCATATGTTCTAGGATTAATATGCCTTCCCAGGGAGAAATCACTTCACCCACAGAGGAGATCCATAAAGACAAATATTTCTAACATAACATGTATCTACCTCTGGAAAATACTCAGAGAGGAGCCAGCCTAATCATAGTTTGCATTTCATATATGCTATCCTTCTTAAATGGATTTTAAGTTCAAGCTCCATTTTACACATCGAACAATTTCAGTAGGGACTGGAGACAGCATGTCTAGCTACTTAGGGAGATGGGAGGATTAAACAGCAAATGTGTTCCCAGTACTGTTCCTAAAGTCCACCAGATACCTGGAACTGAAGGACCTGTTCCACATATAGGATCCTGAGGTGAAGGTGATGGGGAATGAGATAGATAGGAAACATAGAAGGTAGAAAAGATTTCTTTTAAAAAGCTGGGATGGCTAGATGTGTCCCATGACAAGCTTCTTAAGGAGAACAGACTCTTGTTTACTATTTCCACAGAGGAAATGGAAGCAAAGGGGACACTTACGTGAAGTAAGTAGAAACCCAATCAATGGGACAAACTCAGGAGAACACTAAAATAATGCAGTGCTAGCGGAATACAGGGTATCTTATGATCATTGCTGACTAAGACCACAGTGGCCTTGGGACTTAGAACCATAGTTCTATATAGTTTATATCTACAGATCTGAAGCAACCTGTCCACAATGGCTTTGTTCCATACAATTACCAGCTCTCCCATGCAAATACCTTGTTTTTGACAAGGTTCTCTGTTTTATTGTCAATACACCAGGCCCTTAGGAAAAGCTTTCAAGGCCTAGTCCCCAGGCTGTTACTATCTCTTCTAAGAATGTTTCTCATCCCTGCATGAGGACCTAAGTGAAAGCTTTGCTTTATCAGGAAACTCATACATCATTGGTTTACTATTTGAAATCTGGTGTCCTATTGCCACTCTGTTAGAACTATGTTTTTCTGGAGAAGAAAACTGCAACTATATGATATAATAAATTTTAAGGTTGCTTGTGACCCTGTAATAGCACTCTGAGCAGCTTGTTACGGGGCAGTTCTATGATAACGGTAAGGGACTAGATGCTGTTGTAAAACAGGAGTTGCTTCTCTGTAATGGTTTGGAGTCAAAGGTCTGAAAAATCATGGTGAACAAATATGTATCTAGCATTCAAAATTCAAACAGGACTGGTCAGCATATACTTATCTTTGTGAGTTTTAGAGGCAGTACTACTTCAGTTAATTTCTACTTTATGAGACATAATATCTCCAAAGCATTTGTAAATCCTTTCTGTTACAAATTCTAGTCCTGTTAATCATTGCTCAATAGTGAAGTGCTACCCTTACATGAGATGTCTTTTGCAACATGCAGAAAATTAACAATACATAGATCTTACACATAAAATTAAAATGCAAAGGGCTGAACTTCTAAAAGGTACTTAACTAAAAGGCCTCTGGAAGTTTGTTGCCATGATTTCAGTGGGTGCACCTGAAGTATGTAGAAGTTGACTTAAAAGAGGTTTCCATACACACCTCCCTGCTCCCAGTGCTCAAAGCAGATACAGCCCACAGAGTAGTTATTTGGAGGACTGCATGAGAACTCAGGGGACAGATAGTCTGGCTATAGTTTCTCAGCCAGATCCAGGGAATACCCACCACACTGGATCCATCACTTCTCCATCTCCCACTACCCATGAGGACAGCAGCCCCTCACTCACCATGTTGTTGTTGTTTTCCAGTTTGCCCTTCCTCAAAGCACAGCACTCAAAACAACTGGCTCCAGTTTCTCTTCAAATCCAGACCAGAAGGGCCCTGCACTTCTTTTTACAGGCAGGTCACGAAGGGGCCTGATTGGCTAGTAAGGCCTGAGTGATAAACAGCTCCTCCCAGGGGTTAAAGAATGCTTAAGGACAAAGTGTAATGGTTACTATTTGCCTTCTACCCCAGACAAAGTCTTTTATACATCAGTAGTGATGTGCATTTTTATAGCAATTGTCCTATAGCTGACCCGTGTGTTATCTTTCTGTCATATACAGGCATTTTTCTTTCTTCCTCCTAGACACAATGTGACTAGCTAACTATACTTACTTAAATGGATTGAGTGATTCTAGGTGAAAAAGTTGGAAGGGAGCTCCAAATATTCATTAACGACTACACAGAGATTTAGGGATACAAAAAAAAGTATTATTTGTTATTTGGTTTAACACTGAGTTTAGTTGAACTAAATTTACTTTTTACCTGTTTGTCACGGGAAGTTGAGACAATCAGGACACAAAAGCAGGGACCAGATCTCAAAAAAAAAAAAAAAAGATAAATGATCTTTCTCGTGGCAGAATGCCAGATAATGGCTCCATAGATGTAGAATTTTATCCCTGAAACTCACAGCAAATACTTGGCAAAGACATAATAACGAGAAAAGTAATCTTAATAGAAAATTGAATGTGTACAGAGGAATTGAACTAGGAAGTATGTATTTGTGAGCACTATTGTTAGCCAATACATCTTCAGTGAGCAGATAAAAAACAAAACAAAACAAAAACCAACTGCATTAATCAAGGTTCTCTGCATGAAAATGAATGTAGGATGAATCTCACCATGTGTGTAGAAAGTGGATTTATTAGGATGTCTCATAAGCTGTGATGTAGTAAGTCCAATAAAAGTTACCTACCAATGGGAATCTGAAGAGTACAGCAGTTTTTTAGTTTATCAGGATGGACATCTCAGCTGGTCATTATACATCAAAATTCCAAAAAAGTAGGCTCTAATGGTAGTAAAAGAATAAACTTGTACCCAAAGCTAGGGTAAGCAGCCAAAGAGGGAAAGATTCCTCCTTCAATACCATGTATACATGTAGGCTACCACCAAAAGGTTGATCTGATTTTTCCTTTATGTGATTTTGTTTTGTTTTTTGTTTTCAAAACAGGGTTTATCTGTGCAGGACTTAAACTCATTCTGTGGATTTGGCTAGCCTCAGCCTAAGCAAAATCAGTCAGCCTCCTGTGTCCTGGAATTAAACATTTGCACTGCCACCAAGCAGTTAAAGGTAGATCTCATCATCTGTTTGCATAAAAGGCTTCTGTACAGCATTGGCAGGTCTGGAATATATTCTGCAAGTCTGACGTTTCTCAGCTCCTAAATGGGAATCTGTTCCAACTTGTCATGAGGTCAAAGTGCTCCAATAACTCCTATTATTCTTAAGATGTTATCTTTCATGCTACAGGTCACCTGTGACTTGATGATGAATGTCTCCTACCTAAATAGCAATGATATGGGAGTAGACAGGTTAACCACCCTGAAGGAATAAGTGCAGCAATGGGGTGGCTAAAGGCACATAGTATGCACAATTATGGAGTGACTTTAACATTAGTGGAAGCAATTTCTGTTTTCCTTTTATATATATTAATAAAAGTCCCCTTCCATTACCGCACCTTTGTTTGACTACTTAAGTTTGGTGTATGAATAAAATGGATCTTTCAGTATTGACTGAATCTGCCTGCCTGACATTATATTATGTCTCTGTCTTCCTTTCATCAATGATAGCTAGTCTTCCATTTGTCCACATTCACAGACTGAGAAATGGACATGGGACTGAGCTGCTGTTTCCGATTACAGTCCTACAAACTCCATGATATTTGTGTGGAGATCATAAGTCAACTTTGTGGGGTCCACTTTTGGCCTACCACCTGACTACTCCATGGAAAGCTTCAAGGTGAGAAGGTCCTGGACAGATGTTCTACAAGTATAAAGAGTCCACGGAAACCAGCCAGGCTACTATATGCAGCCAACCTCTCAATCAGTATAGATGAAGAAAACAAGATATTTAACGACAAAGCCAGATTTTCACAATATGTATCTACAAATCCAGCCATACAAAAAGATTTGGAAGGAAAATTCCAACCCAAGGAAGTTAACTATGCTCACAAAGATGTAGGCAAAAGATAATCCACTTCACCACAAATCAAGGGTAAAGCAGGCCTAATAAATTCACAATACCACTGCCAACAACAAATCTAAAACAAACAAGCATTGACAATCCATGGTCCTTACATTCCCTCAACATTAGTGGCCTTAACTTTCTTGTAAACAGACACAGGCTAACAGAGTGGATATGAAGACAGGATCCATCTCACTGCTGCATACAAGAAATACATCTAAGCTTCAAAGATAGACATTACCTCAGGCTAAGAAAACATCTTCCAATCAAATGGACCCAAGAAGCAAGCAGGTGTGGCTATCCTAAAATCTAACAAGGTAGACTTCCAACCAAAATAAAACAAAAGAGATGAAAACAGTCATTCCGTATCCATCACAGGAGAAATCCATCAATACAAAGTCTCAATTCTGAACAACTATGATCCAAATTCAAAGGCAACCACATTCATAAAAGAAACGCTACTAAAACTCAAACCTCACATAAAACCTCACTCACTTATATTGGGAGACTTCAACACACCACTGTCACCACTAGACAGGACAACCAGTCACAAACTTAACAAAGTAACAAAAGAATTAACACAAGTTTCATCTCAGTTGGGTTTAACAGACATCTATAGAATATCCATCCCATCCAAACAGAAAAGAATAATCTTCTTCTCTGTTCCACATGAAACCTTCTCTAAAATCGACCAAATAGTAGGTGGCAATAACAGACCTCAACAGATACAAGAGAATTGGAATAGTCACCTGTATCTTATATGACCAGCATGCTTTAGAAATTGGATTACAACAACAACACAAATCGCAGAAACCCTACAAACTCATGGAAACTGAACAATGTTCAATTGCACCATACCTGCATCAAAGAAGAAATAAAGAATTTAAGGACATCCTAAAATTCAACAAGAATGAGGACACAACATACCCAAACTAATGGGACACCTTGAAAGCAGTGGAACCAGAGAAGTTCATTGCACTATGTGCCCATATGAACATAAACAGAGGATAGTCACAATAGAGAATTAACAGCGCAACTGAAAGCCTTAGAACAGAGAGAAGCAAACTCACCCTGGAGGAGTAGACACCAGAACATAATAAATTTGAGGGCTGAAATCAATAAAACAGAAACCAGGGACATAATGCAAAAAATCAATATAACAAAGGGTTGATTTTTTCAAGAAAATCAACAAGATAGACAAAACTTTATCCAATCTAATGAAAAATCAGAGAGAAAACATGCAAATTCACAAAATCAGAAATGAAATAGGGGACATAAAAATGGACACGGAAAAAATCCCGGAAACATTCAGGTCATACTTTGACATACTGTGATCTTTATATTTACAACAAATGTATGGTGATCAAGAAGGTATACAATATTGGGCAAAGGATAAAGGGGAGATGCAGAGACAAAGACAAGAACAAAAGCTGGAAAATATAATCAACTTTTTATCAAAACACCAGAGGAAACTCAGCCAGGGAAACCGAGATCTTGACCATTGTTACCCAGCTACCAATCATGCTAGTTGTTTAGATCTTAAATAAAAAGAATTCACAACTCCCTCAAAATTGATTCAGAAGAATACTCACTCCCTTTTGCTTCTGACCCTCCAGGTACTGACATTTTTCCCAAAAGAGATGCCTCATGGTTTAGAGCACTCTCTAAAATGGGAGTAATATCTTCCTATGCGTCTACAAACTCTAATGGCTCCTTGTGGTTTAAGGCAAAACCAGCCCCACTATGCCCACACAAAAATTAATACAGAAGAATAATTTAATTTTTGCTTCAGACTACATGTATAATGCCAAGGCATGTGGAAACTGCCCTGTCCACCCAATAAACAAGATGCACACTTGAGAAAAGAGAAGATAAGAAATTCCTTTTTTCTCAGGAACTCAACTTTCCTGAAACATGTTATGGTAGCTAGTGAGTGTGGAAAGTTAAAAGAGCTGTGATCATGTATTGCTGAAAGATGATTCTAATGACCTATTTCCACTGGTTTATAAACTGTGTGTGACACATAAAGACAAATCTGAGTGTGGAATACAATATTGATAAATTCCATAAGCAAACTTTCTGTTTTTTGACCCATTGTCAATGAGAAAGCATGTCTCAGAAAATTAATTCTAAAATGCTGGGAGTAAAGCAGTTCCAGACTTTGCCTTTCCAGTGAGAAATATCTCCATAGACTAAAGAGGTTAAAAAAAACAAAGTCGAGAAAAAAAAAAAAAATCTCTGTAATGATTGCATGCAACCATCTCTCACTAATGTTCAAAGAGGAGAAAGCCTACAACAGATAATTTTTTGAGACAGGGTTTCTCAGTTTCCCTGTGCTATAGCCTTTGTTGTTGTGGGGCTAGCTCTATAGAACACACTAGTATCAAACACACAGAAATCTGCCTGCATGTGCCCTCTGAGGGCTGGGATTAAAGGCATTAATCATCACTGTCTGGCCCCTAAAACATATTTTGCATTCCATAATTGTTGCCACTTTTAAGTTCTTCCAGGGTCAGATGCCAGCTGACAATTTTAAGAATTTAAATAGGGTCCGGAAACTACAAGTCAGGCCAGTAAGGCCAGGAAAGACTTCAACAGAAAAGATAGTACCATAATGATTTCATAGTACACCAGTGACATGCAACAGCAGGTCACACTTTAATGACAGGTATTGACACAGATGTACCAGGAGATGAGGAAGTTAGGAAAGGCAGAACAAAGAGAAGATAAAACCTGGGGCAGAGAGGGTTGCTTAATTTATGTCTTATTCTATGTAAACTTCTTATGAAGAATTGCCAACTCTTTACTACGTACAGGAGGAAATTTAAGGAAATGAGAGAACACTAGAAATAACACCTACACAAAGGCCTTGGCCCCAGACTATTGCATTCCCTCATAAGCATCTTCCTTGTTTTATAGGAGGAGCTCTATTTTATTCTGCATATCTCAGGGCATGATGGAAAAGTCCTAAAGCAAAGTCCCCTGGTTGTTACTGTTTCTGCCAATCATGTTCCTAGTTTTGAGAAGGAGCATTGACCATCTCCATGATTGAGGACCTAAACTGAAAGTATTGTTTGCTCAGCCCAACCCTCAAAACAAAAGGGTTTTCAGTTTCAAACAGTTGTCACTTGGGTTTATCTTGCCCATTTGGGAGGACCATGATTTTCTCTAGAAAACTGGCCCTTTCTGGCACAAGAGGCCCTAATGTTCACTGCGACCAAGCAATGCCCCCTGAGCAGTTTCTAAAACTGTTGTTTTGTCAAAAGGAGATGGGCCTGGGGGCTCTTTGTGAATGAGGAGTTTCTCCTTTGTCATGGTTTGGAGCCAAATGTGCTGGACAATCATAGAGATCAAATTTATATTTTAGCATCCTAATCTCTAACATGCCATATAAGTACACTACTCATCTTTGGGATATTTTATAGGTAGCACTCCCTCAGCTAAATCATATTTTATGGGTCGCTCTCTGTGTACGAACAGGTAAGTCTTTTATATGTACAATTGTACTCTTCCACATCACAGTTTAGTAGTGGAGTGCAATCCAACACAAGAATGCCATGTATGGACATGTTCAGTGTTCCATGCCTATAATATCACTCTCAGGAGACAGAGGAATGTATCTCTCTATGAGTTTGGGACTAGCATGATCTACAGAGCAACTTTGTCATGCACCAATGCTATACCTAGAAAAAAGTTGTCTCCCTGGATACAGGATGCATCCCTGAAGCATGAAAGGACTTTGGGAGAGACACTCACTTAGCCTACAGGCAGGAGGGAGGGTATAGTTCCTACTGCAAATGACTTGACAGATTTTTGACTCCTCCTGGAAGGCAACACCCTACCTGTGGAAAGGGAACAGAAATGTGACAGTGGACTAGAGCCAAATTGGGAGGCATGGGAGGGAGGGACTGGGAACTGTGATCAATATGTAAATTAAGAAAAAAATAATAAATATGTAAAAATCAAAGAAAAAAGCTATATCAAAAAATCAAAAATAAATGTAAGTATGTACTGAAATAAAGAAAATGTCTTTTACAGGATACACACAAGTAACTAAACATTAATCTTGTACCTACACATTAAATGTTTACTGCAGAATTTGTAGAAGACACTGGAGAAATTAGGCCACTACAAATTAGGCTACTTGACTTCCTATGCACCAAAAGAACACTGATGCTGACTATCAATGTTTTTCTACACAAAGCTCTGATGGAAATGAAATGCTTTCCACTGTGTGAAATATTCATACTCCAACACCCGGGTATGGGGAGTTGCTAGGACCATATAGTACCTTACAGAACACTGAATGTGGCCAAAGTTTCCCACCAAGCAACCTGGAGGGCCTTCCACACCAATTCCCAGGTCTCCCCATCCCATCCTCCCCATCTGAGGATAGCATACCCTCACTCACCATGTTGTGGCTTCCGTGCTCCTCCATGGTCCACTCACAATTTACTACAATAGCACTCCCAAAAGAGAAATCAATACACTGGCACTTGTTCTGCTTAAAACGAAGCCTGAAGCAAGAGTAAAAGCCTATAGTGTGTTTACAGGAAGTATCCTGCAATGCCTGTGACTGGCAGATTGGCCTGGTTTTGCTGACTGGATGGTTAAGCTTGAACAACAAGAGCACTTCCTCAAGGGTTCCTTGGCTCTGGCTTCTATTCAAGACCCAGACCTTGTAGTCACCTACAGAGACACAAATCTCAATGTCACTCCTGTCTAAAACTGACAACCCCATTGTCTTCTAACAGTGTGTGAGATCATCCTCTCCTCTTCCACACAATGTGCAGATGTTGCAGATACAATTACACAATGCAGCCTGGAATGATTAAATTATTCAATAGAGGGAAGGGTGCCCAGATTATTAAAAACTTGAGAGATTTTAGGGAATATGGCACAGAAGAAGTTTGTTCTGTGGTTTCTTGCTAAGGTCAGAGGAACTGGGTGTACATTTTATCTAGTAGTCACAGACACTTCAGAAAACCATGAAAGAAGGGAATGAGCCATATCACAAAGAAAATGCTATATCTTTCTCCTGTTAGATGCTTGGGTGATAGCTCTAATGCATTTGGGAGTTTTATTCCTGAAACTCTTGACAAAAGAATAATAATAAAAACTGTTGTCGTCATGGTAATTTGAGAGAATTGGTCTGGGAAGATTACTTCTACAAGCATTGTGATGACCAACACAGCTTCCTCAGGGTACAGTTGAGAAAATAACTGCATTATTCAATGATCTCTTCTTGAACAGGACTGTGTTCAGGTTTCTAATCAGTGGAGCCATCATCCAGGCTTGAGATTGGAGAAAGAATTAATTTGTTGTTTGTGATCTGGTTCCTGTTTTATTTTTGTTTCTATTTTTTTTTTCTTTTTAACTTGTCTGCAGCCCCAGTGACAACCATGAAATAAGTGGTTTCATTTCATCTTACCTCAGTGGGAAACTACAGAACATACATCTCTTTTACTGTGATGAAATCTCTCGCTAGTAGTTACGACATGGAATAATCACATCATGTGATTGTGTAGTACCCTGTGAAATCTGGCTACCAACCTTGTTTTCAGGAGAAAGGAGTGAGTGCAGAAAGAGAGCAGATGATAAACATCTGCAGCAAATCAGCAGGATACAAGATAAACTCAAAAAATTCAGTAGCCCTACATTATTCAGAAAAAAAAAGAGACAGAGAAAGAAACCAGAGAAATATCAGCCATTACAATAGACACAACCAACATAAAGTATCTTGAAGTAATGCTTACCAAACAAGTGAAAGACCTATATAATAAGAAGTTTGTGGCTCTAAACAAATAAATTAAAGAATATACCAGAAAATGGAAAGATTTCCCAGGTTATAGGATAGGAAGGATAAAAATAATAAAAATGACAATCTTGCCAAAAAAAAAAAATCTAGAGATTCAATGCAATCCCTATTGAAATCCTACCAAATTCTTCACGGACCTTGAAAGGATAATAATCAACATTATATGGAAAAACAAAAGACCTGATATAGCCAAAACAGCCCTTTAAAATAAAAGAACTTCAGGAGGCATCACCATCAGTGACATTAAGCTCTAGTACAGAGCTATATGCCTGAAAACAGCCTGGAATTGGCACAAAAAAAGAAAGGTAGACCAATGGAATCGAACTGAAAATCCTGATACAAACCCACACAACTATAAACACCTGACATTAAACAAAATGGCTAAAAGAATACAATGGGGCAAGGAGAGCATCTTCAACAAATGGTGCTGGCTCAGTTGGATGAGGGTGTGAAAAAGACCGCAGATAAACCCATGCCTATCCCCAAGCACAAAACTCAAATCCAAATAGATCAAAGACCTCAACATCAATCCACCCAAACTGAATGTCTTAGAAAAGAAAATAGGAGGTACCCTTGAACAAATTGATATAGGAGACCGCTTCCTGAACATAACTCAAGGAGCACAGACACTGAGATCAACAATTAACGAATGGGTCATCTTCACACTTAGAAGCTTCTATAAGGCAAAGGACGCAGTGGACAAGACCAAAAGGCATCCCACAGACTGGGAAAAGATTTTAACCAACACTACATCACACAAAGGGCAGATCTCCAAAATATACAAAGAACTCAAGAAACTAGTCAACAAAACATCAAATAACCCCATTAAAAAATGGGGCACAGAACTGAAAAAGAATTCTCAATAGAGGAAATCAAAAAAGCTGACAAACACTTAAAGTGTTCAACATCCTTAGCTATCAGGGAAATGCAAATCAAAATAAATTTGAGATACCATCTTATTCCAGGCAGAAGTGCTAAAATTAGAAACACCAATGACAACTCCTGCTGTTAAGTATGTGGAGAATGGGGAATACTCCTCCACTGCTGGTGGGAGTGCAAACACATACAGCCATTTTGGAGATCAGTATGGTGGTTCATCAGGAAAATGGGAATTAGGTTACCACAGGACCCAGTAAACACCCTCTTAGGCATATACCCAAATGACTCACATACATGCAACAAAGACATGTGCTCAACTATGTTCATAGTAGCATTCTTTGTAATAGCAAGAACATGGAAGCAACCAGATGCCCTTCAGTTGAAGAATGGATAAAGAAGATATGGCACATCTACACAATGGAATTCTACTCTGCAGAATAAAATAATGGAATCTTGAAATTTGCAGGCAAGTGGTTGGCACTTGAAGAAACCATCCTGAATGAGGTAACCCAGTTACAAAAGGAGGAACATACTATGCACTCACTCATAATTGAATTTTACACCTAGATCAAAGGATCTCCAGCTTATAATTCAGAACACCAGAGGAACTAGGATACAAAGTGTATTCTGAGAGATTCATATAAAGTTCCTCACAGAAGGTGTAAGGGACGAGTCCCCCAGAACACATGGGAGGTGGGGGTTGAATAGGTTGAGAACTAGGAAAAAGCGTAGGGGATGAGAGGAAAGAATGTGTGACTAAAAAGATTGACTCAGGGTAAGAATAAAAGACAGAAGTGAGAGACTCAGTGTGAGTGAGAAAGAGACAGAGAGAGTGATAGAGAACAAAAAGAGTGAGACATTATTGTTTTGAAGAGAAAATTGTACCTAACGAAAGGTCTAGAGACCTACAAGTCTGTTGCCAACTAACAATTTGAGCAAACATATAAAGGCTACAATAAATGCACTTTCTGGATAGTGAGATCAACAACTAACTTATCCATCATCATGGAGCCCTCATCTAGTACCTGTTGGAAAGAGAAGGCAACACCCATACCTAAACACTGAGTCGAACTAGAACACAGATGCAGATGGAGCAGACAAGACCAAGTGGCAGAAACATAGAGACAGCTGACCTGAAGAAGGAGGAGCTAACGGGCCCCAAGCTGATAGCTGGCAATCCAGCATGGCACTTACTCAGGCTTCCCAGAATATGGGGCTCAGCCAGAAGGACTGAGCAGTACTAAGGACCTCAGACAGTGGAAACAGGATGTATTCCTGGTGCACAAAAGAACCTTGCAGACACATTCACCATGGAGGGATACTGCCTTAACCTAGATACAGGAGAGAAGTGCTAGTCCCTACTTCAAATAACATGACAGACCTACATGACCCCACCTGGATGGCATTGCTGTACATGTGGAATTGGGGTGGGAGGATGGGAGGGCAGGATGGTCAGAGTGCATGTGAGGGGGCAGAGAGTGTAAGTGGGAGGGATGGAGGGAGGTGTGGAGAGGGAACTGGGATCGACATGTGAAAAAAAAAAATAAGAAATTAAAACAAAAAAACAAAATTCTCAGGCCAGGAACTTCCAGGCTAGTGGTAAAGCAGAAAACAAGGGTAAATAGCACCCAGCCCCTCCTGGTACAGAAGTCCAGGCCATGATCATCCAGGAGCCATGCTGTGTTGCTGATGGCCTAGGTGCATTGGAACAGCTAGTGGGCATTCAGAAAGAAGAGGAATTCTCATCTTTGGGGGTGAATGACTGAAGCTGCCCCTGGCCCTTCCCTCCTCTCCTCAGGTATCAGTGACTGTGACTGGAGGGACCACAAAGAAGCATGCAGGTGGGGGGGTTGAGGGGGTGAGGTGGAGGATAAGGTGGTTTTGGGGAGAAAAATATGGTAAACATTTTTACGTAAACTAAGAAAATACAACTAACAAAATATATGGTAAATAGATGTGATGGCTATGTGCAGACTTGGTACAATCAGTCTGAAGCAAAGAAAACAAAATAAGGTAACAGTGGTGTAGTAGACAATTCAAATGGGCCTGGAGATTTATAGGTCAACACATTTCATGAAAGTAGCACAGAGAACATCAGAAGGAACTTCAGGTGTTACAAGTATGATACCACTTCTCTAGGCAATAAAAGGTAGAACAGGAAAAAGGATTGGCAAGATCCAGAAGAGTAGAAAGGAGATAAAAATAAAATTATAATAATGAAAGATAACATAAAAGGAGAGCTGGTGTACCCCACATAATCTGTAAAAGGAGGCAACAGTTAAGAGAGCAGAAGGTGCACAGAAGTTCAGGGGAAAGCACCATAGCAAGAAGGTAGAGTCAGGAATTAAATAAATAAATAAGATTTCACTTCAGGCATGCACCTCTGAGTAAGACTCAGTGATATAAAAAAACAAAAAGAAAAACTGAAAAGGAGAGATTTATCTACACTAGGGATGTCTGAGGAAATCAGAAAAAGAGACTACAGGTAATGTTAAAAGATACAGAGATTCAAAGAAAAGTAGTAAATAGGTCAGAGGAAGATGTAAACTGTTGGCTGTGGTCTCTCGTATCTACAAACATAAATTTAAGATTAGTAATTTTGACAAAACCAGGTTGACTGTTGAAAAGTGCCATTTATTTCTCTCCAGAAAAATATATGTACTTGTCAAAAATTTCTATTCGTGTTTCCTGTTAGAAATCTGTTTATTGCAAGAATAGAGCTAAAACAAAAATGGTTTAAACATTTTTGCTGTCCAATGCTAACAGCTCTCAGCTCAAAATTTATCTCTGAGCACTGGTCATTAAATTCAGATTATCAGAAAATCAGATGACCTTTTAATGTAGATGACACTAATACTGTTTTATGTCTAAAGCTGTTAAAAATTGAAACTAGTTAAACTGTTACAATTAGTAACACTGTTAATTAACATAAATTTAACAGTCACCAATGTCATAATGGGTTTAAAGACATAAAGGGTGCTTAAATTTGATATTACAAAAAGAAATTACACGATATTTAATTGTTTTATAAGACAGTTTCTAAATGTTTAAATTCAGAAAGTTACATTGTATTTGTGCTTCTATTACATTGTTAATGTTTGTAGTTAAATCAAAGGTCTAAAATTTAACATCACTGCCATACAGTGCATATACTAACCAAAAGTTGAGATGCTCATTTTTTATGTTACAGAAGGCAATCCATCCTTGCATTTGCTAAATTTGGAAACGTAAGTTATTTAGATAAACTGAGTCACACAGTTGTTTTATGTTTCCCTAAAAGGAGTTTCAAATTAAAATCAGTATTTTTAAAGCTAAAACTGACAATGCAAAGTTCTACTTTTATAAAAGCTGGTAACCTATTATAAATGTTAAGAAACACAAGTTACCAGCCATCCTTATAGATTAACTGTTGGTTATAGTCAAACTAAGTATTAATGATTAATAACAGTAATAAACATCACTCTGTCTCCAATACATGTTCTAAATAATTAAGGTTAAAACAAGTAACTGAAAGCCAAGTTGTCTATTCAGATCCACCTAGAAAGACTTTGAATAATACAAAGACCTGTAGAATAAGGCATTTAAATGTTAACTAAAACACTGTAATACTATCAGGCAAATAATCAGAGAACCTAACAATGACCCAAGGTCTCTAAAGATGACTATGGGGCAGCATAGATTGTGATGACACTGAACAGGGAGCAAGATGTTCAAATACAATGCCTGCTGCAAGACAGGACCCAGCTCAAACTGTGTAGAGGCTACAGGGTACTGGAAAATTGTCTGCACCATCTTTGCCTAGACAAAATAAGGTGAGACATTTCCAAGTCAAAGTTCCAAAGAGAAAAAACAAAAAACAAAAAAACAAAAAAGAATAAATAAATAAACCCTCTAACATTATGTACTTGGTGAAAAACTTCTCCCCTGAATGCCATAAACAATTGATTATGGCTAGTAATATAATGAATGGTCCCTGTCATTTTTTTTAAATAGATTCAAAAGTTAAATAAAATTTATCCTTCTCAGGTCTCTGATACTATTGATGTCTTAGCTAACCAAAACTTTGTGAGCTTGGCAGTAAAGCCACCATTAACATGGCTCCTAAAAAGGATCTAAAAATATGAAGACATATGTCTTTTTTGAACATTTATTAATTATGCATAAAGTGTTCTGCTTGCATACATATCTGCATGCCCAAAGAGGGTACCAGATCTCATTATAGATGCTTGTGAGACACAAAGTAGTTGCTGTGAATTGAACTCAGGACTTCTAGAAGAGCAACAAATACTCTTAATCTCTGAGCCATCTCTCTAGCCCAAGACATATAAGTCTTAAAGATAGAAAAATAATTTACAATATAAAAATGCAGAGCTTAACATTTAATTAAGTTCTCTTAAGCTATTGGGCAGTGACTCCCAGCTGTTTAGACAAAAGCTCAAGGTTTTATGATTTATTTTGGTTGTCATCTAAGTGTAAATGTGAAGGACTTTTCATCAGGCCTAATGTACCTCTGACCAGTCTGTACATGGATCTCTCTTGACAGAAGAAAAATGTATAAGCTTTTCCCCTTGTTGAGATAATATATCAAAAGGTAACTCGTATACATACGGGACAAGATGACTAACCTTTAGGCCAAAAATCACCAGAAGACTTTTGCCTATTGGAGGCCCAAAAATTGGGCCTCTCATGTCCATAGCAAAGAGGGAATGTGATGGAAAAATTAATAACCAAAATGTATAAAATTAGGGCTTATTGGAAGAATAAAGAGAACAAGAATTTCTGCCAGTAGATAAATCCCTGATTAGAGTACAGAGCCCACAACCTGTTCTCAGGGGAAGAAGAAAATCCCCCAACATTTCAGGTGTGCTTATCAATCCTGCATAAACAAATGACAGACACTATTAACTTAGATCCATGATGACCTTGTAAATTAAATTTGTACTCTATGAACTGCCTGTATTTTGGAAACCTTGTCTACTGAAACTAATGGTTTCAAGCCTCCCTGTCTGTTTATCCTTTTAAAAACACTTCACTATTTTAGGCCACTACCTTACATTTCCCATAGAGTGAGGTCCCAGCTGGCTTGATTTTTAGCAATACAAACCTTTTGCTTGTGCAGTCAGAGTTACTTCCATGGAGGTTGAGGAAACTGGTAGACATAGAAGTAACAAGCTGCTCAAGGAGGCTTTATAGGCTATAGAACTCCAGGTGACAGCTATTTGAAAATCAAAACACTATTGTGTCAGGGATATGCCTGTATTACTTCATGCTTAATTTTGCTGTGTTTTCTTAGCTGTAAGTAGGCTAAAATGCTAGACAATACCAACAAAAGGAAGGGGGATGCAGGAAATGGAAGACTTATCACAGGCATTGGTTTGTAGACAATGTTGAAGATTCACATGGGCTGCACTGGTTCACCATAAGTCCAGGGAGAACAATATTGAGGAGCAGGCTTTAGTCAGCAACTGATTATCATTTTCCAGAAGCACAAATCAGCTGAGACATGTTCAAACTGGGAACAGAAGTTAAAATGTATCTATTTAATTGCAACTCTTAGTTCCTTACCTTTAGTGATCAAGAAGGTCAGCAAGACCAGGGAGAAAATTCCATCCTCAGAATAGCTGTACTTATCTGCAGTCCTTTTGTCCTTTAAGCAGTGGATCCAAACTTTATGACATTTGATCCTCTGAAGCCTATATGAACTATGTTATATAAAAAGACATAAAAGTTTTAGATATATTATCATTACCAATCTGTGCTGAAATCCATATTGTAGAAAAAGTAGATATTAGGTATCTGTAAAACAGCAGGCATGCACTTATGCCTTTGAGACATATATGCAGGCTGAACACTGTATGCATAATTAATAAATAAATGTCCAAATTAGACATTTATGTCTTTATATTTTTAGATCCTTATTTAGGAGCCATATTAAGGCTGCCTAATACTGACAAGCTGACAAAGTTATGGTTAGCCCAGCCAACTGAGAAGGATATATTTAATTAACTGTCCAATCTACTAAAAAAAAAAAAAAAAAAAAAAAAAAAAAACAGGGACCAGTCAATATACTCCTAGCCATAACTAATTGTCTATGGCATTGAGGGTAGAAGTTCTTCACAATGTACATAATGAGAGTTTTGTTGTTGTTGTTGTTTGTTTTTTTGTTTGTCTTTTCTCTGTGGAAGAGGAACATGGAAATTTCTGACCTTATTTTATCTAGGCCAAGGTGGTTCAAGCAATTTTTCAGTTCCCTGCAGCCTCTAAAAAGTCTAAGCTGGGTTTAACCTGTCAACAGATATTGTATTTGAGCATCTTGCTCCCTGGTCAGTGTCATAACAATTCATGCAGTCCCATAATCTTCTTAAGAGGCCTAGGGTCATTTTAGGATCTGTGATTCTACGTCTGATATTATTATTGCTTTTTAGTTAACATTTAAATGCCTTATTCTACAGATCTCTGTACTATTAGAAGTCTGTCTAGGTATAGCTAAAGAGACAAATTTGTTTCAGTTACTTGTTTTCACCTTAATTATTTAGAACATGTATATGTGACAGAGTGAAGTTTATCCCTGTCATTAATTATTAATACTTAGTTTGATTATAACCAGGAGTGAATTGATAAGGATTTTCTCATCATATGAATTTAATGACCAGAGCTCAGAGATAAATTTTGATCTGAGGGCTGTTAGCATTAGACCCCAAAAATGTTTAAACCATTTTTGTTTTAGATCTATTCTTGTAATAAAACGTAGGTTTATAACAGGAATCACACAGATAGAATTTTTTTTTTTCCAGTCCATTAACATTTGTAAGATTTAAGGGAAATATTCTATGATCTATCCTATCTTTGTGAGTATAAAGTCCTATATGCCACTTTAAACCCAACCAAGGAATACTATAACCTTAACTATCAGTCTTCAAAGAACACAGAAGGATAATATATAAAATCTAGAATTGAAAGGGACAACTCCCCTGGTCAGATCCGATGTTCTTCTGTAATATTTCATCTTAAGCCTATAGGCCATAGTTTATGTATGGCAGATTTTTCAGCCAAGCAAGAAATATAAAAGTGTCCTACCTGTGTTGTCAGGTTGTCAGTACCTTTCCTCCACATCCTTCAGAGTGTCTAGCAGACTCTTCCATGAAGAAGGAACCATATAGCAATGTCCATCTTGTATCAGCAGTCACTTTCCTGTGTGTCCTGCATGTCCAGTCCATACAGCATAAATCCAAACAGTCCAGGCAAGAACAATATTTTGCCCAAATGGCTGGTCTTGCCATATAGGAGGCAAACTCCAGAACTTTTCAACAAGTACATATAATTGTCTTTAGAGAAATAAATGGAACTTTTAAGCAATTAACCTGGTATGGTCAAAATTTTAATGCATATTACTAAATTTAAATTTATATTTGTAGATATGAGAGCCCACAGCAAACAGTTTACATCTTCCTCTGACCTATTTGCGAATTTTCTTTGAACCTCTATATTGCTTTACATTACCTTTTGTCTCTTTCTCTGATTTTGTCAAACATCCTTAAAATTGACAACACTCCCCTTTTCTATTTTTCATTTTTCCTCTTATCAATGACTCTTACTAGTAGGTTTTGTGGCTGAAGTGAATATCTTATTTATTTATTTATTTAAATCCTGAGTGTACCTTCTTACTGTGGTGCCTTCCCCTGAGCATCTCTGCACCCTCTGCACTTTTAACTTTTGGGTACACCAGCTCTCCTTTGTTGATGCTTAATAAGGATAAGGAGAAACAAATAGGCTGAATCGATTCAGGGAGAAATAACTTACAATATAGAAATAGGAATACTAGCTGTTCCCGGTCCCAAGTATGCCTCCAGATGTACTCCTGTCCCCGTGCTGCAAGCAATAGAGCTCTTTGAGCCTCCTCTTCAAACTTAGTTCCCCCATGTAACTCCTGCTCTGTCTCCACCCCAATTGACATGGTCTATGCCACAGGTGCAAAAAAAGTGATGATCTCACCAAAATCCCCATTTTAGTCTAAAGAAATGATTTAGCCTTGATACAAAAACTATATACAAAACAGTGCATAACAAGTGTGCTCTAAGAAAAGGAAAATTGAGGACATATAAACTTAAGACATAACTATCTAGAACTAGGTTTAAGGCAAAATGGGGATTACAATAGTGTTGTCCAAAGCTGGAAAGCTTAAGTCTACGAAGAAATATATCTAACTAGGAAGAGAGAATAATACTTGTGATAATTTAATATTCAAACTCATCAAAGACCTGGGAAGAAAAATAACAATACTAGGGTAGGCAGGAAGTGTGGGTGGACAACTTCAAATGGTTCAGCAAGGACAGAAACAGCTACCTGGATAGTCAAGGTCTCACCTCAAGGTTGGTACAGCCAATTATTGCTAATGCCTAGAGTACCTGAGAGACCACAACAAAAGCAAGGAGGTAAAAAGTCTGTCTTACCCTAACTTGGCATGGCTCAGCAGTCTTCTAAGGCCTGAAATCTACTCAGCATTGTTTCCTTGAGTATCTGATCTTGAATCACAAAACTTTCTAGAGACTTCATTGAATCAGTAAGGCTCTTGCTTTCTCCAACTACAAACGATTCCCTATTTTTAATATTCTTAGGTATTATCTGAATGGCATGTAAACTGCCTTCCAGAAACAATGTTCTATCTGATAGCTTTCCATTATCCTCAGACATGGAATGGATTCTGCTAGTCTTTCCATCTGATATTCCAGTTTTTTAACCTTATTAGCAGCTTCGTTCAACCAGGAGTTAGCTGTTTCTGCCAGCATGTTAATGCAGTGCACTGTTTCTGTTTTGGTTATTGAAGCATTTGACATAGAACAAATTCTGTTTTCTAGTTGGTAATTTTTATGTTCCATGTTTTGTATTCTAGATGTCAGCTCTCTATTTGCATCTCTAATATTCTGAATCTTTTTTTCATCAGGTTGATACCCATTGTCTTTACAAAAAAAAATGTATATATTGGTTAATCCATGATTTTCTTCTGTTAAAATTCCTTCTATATATGAAGTAAAGGAATTTCCAAAATCTTCTATCATAAGATTATCCACCCTAGGTATGGAACAATTGATCTCATATATTATATCATCTTAAATTGTGAAGAATATTGTATTTACCTTAGGTGGAATTCTGCTGTCCTCGAACTTTGATGGTTTTAGTTGTTAAACTCAGCTTGTGGTGGTAATGCCTGGAGGTGTCCCACCAAATCACATCTGGCAGCAGACAATCCTTCTGATCTTGGTCTCTGAAGAACAGCTCTTAACAAAATAAGGCAAGCAAAATTTTGTTAAACGAATGAGTGAAAGGAGCCTTGTGCAAATTTCTGAGGACCACAGAGCTAACAGGTGTTGCCTCTTACTGGCACCTTTGGGCCTCAGGAAACACACCAGCTGGGCAGGCGCCAAGTGAGCCACAGCTGCAAATGCAAAGTGGGGAATTGGCAAAAGATGAGCAGTGTGAGCTTTCTCAGGGCTGCGGTGGAGGTAAAGTTGTAGGGCAGTGGCAAATATTCCACAAGCTGTGGTGTGTCCACCTGGTTACTCAAGGAACCCTGCCCATTCGGGGATGGTGTGAGAAGTGAGCAGAGTCTGCCACCTTGGTGAAAACCAGGTCCAGTAAAAATCCGGATTCCGCTTCTGACACCAGATATTGATGTTTGATAAGGATCAGGAGAAAAAAAATAGGCTGAATAGATGTTTATTCAGCGAGACATAACTTACAACATAGATGAACTACAGCAGTTTCCCGGTCCCAAAAAGCTGTTCCTGTGCTGCAGGAAAGAGAGCTCTCCCAGTATCCTCCTCAAAATCAGTTCCCCCGGGTCACATCCGGCCCTGTCTCCACCCCCCCAATGGGCGTGGTCTATGCCACAGGCTGGGACAAGGTGAATATCTCACTATGAATACTGAATGCTCCATTTAATTCATATGTCAAAATTTAGTCAACCAATGGTGGGGCAATGGCAGAGGTGTTCTATTAATATGTATAAAGAGTAAATAGAAATTGCTTCCCCTAATACTAAAGACACTCCATAACTGCACATATTATCTGCCTTAAGGAACCACATATTTGCACATATTCCCTGCCTGAAGGGTGTCTATAAGCCTGTATGTGCCCAAATATATTGCTTTTAGATAGGAGATATTCACCAAAAAAGGCCCAGACAACCTATGGTAGGAAAGGTAATATATTAGGGACAATAGATGTTATTTGTGCTCTCTGTACCCATGACAAGTTGGAATGGGTTCCCATATAGGATTTCAGACAGGACAGGCAGGCAGAGTTTGTTCCAGAACTGTCACAGGCACTCAGAGAAGCTTTACATGGAATTAGATGATGAGATCCATCTTTAACTACTTGGTGGCAGTGCACATGTTTAATATCAGAACTAAGGAGGCTGATAGTAATCAAAAAATGAAATACAATAATAAAATAAAACACATAAGGAAGAATTAGATTCACCTTAATATGAGTCTCACCATCTGGGAGTATCCTGCATGTATAAAGGGAATTGAATGAGTAGGCTCTCCTTCAGTTACTCCTTGCCCTATTTATGACTACCAAGTTTATAACTTTACTAGCTTTAGAGCTTTCTTCTTTGGACTTGAAGAGTATAACAATGACCAGGTGAGACATGCACCCTGGTGATTTAAACAACTGCTGTGGTCTTCAGATTCCCATTGCTGGCAGCCATTTTTGGAATACCTGAACCACAGCCTATGAGACATTATAATAAATCCACATTCTACATATATGGAGAGATTTATCCTACCATGCCTGTTCAAGCAGAGAACCTCGAAAAATGAAATTACTTTTTGCTTTCTTTTGATTTTAACCTGCTACTGAACATGTGTCAACTATCAATATTGCTCACAAATGCAAACTTCCTAGTTCTGTTCCTCTCCAAGTATTCAATTTTCTAGGAAGACTACTTTTTCCATTACTATGTATTTTCCAAGCATTTCCTCTGATTTTCAGTGATAAAACTCCTTCATTCGTAGAGCCATCATCCAGCTTTCTAGGAGGAAAAGATGATACTATCTTGTTTGTCATCTGAATGCAGCTTCTCTTTCCTGATGTAAGTGCCAGTGGTGGTCCAGTTTTCTTCTAGAAACACATAGTTCAGCCAGTTGGGCAAGATTAGCCCAGATGACAACTGTTTGAAAAGGTAAACACTGTTGTGTTGAGAGGTTGACTGAGCAAGCAAGACATCTGTTTAGGTCCTGACTCATAAAGAAGGAACATAGCTCCTTCTCAAACACATCAATGAGCTTAGGAGATTCATTATCAGCCTGGTGACCTAGACTTAGACCCTCAGGTATTGACAATGAAATAGATTCAGTCCTTTAGCATAATGAAGATGCTTAGGAGAGAATGCAATTGTTTGAATCCAGGGCCTTGGTGGAGGTGTTGCTTCATATCTTGTGAACACTACTTTTCTCACCACATGGAGCTGGGGTTATCGGTCGCAAGTGCACTGAGGGCTTATTCAGTAAAGTTCCTCAGATACACTGTGTTCTCCTCATGATACAATGCATGAGTAGCCTTTGCATGAGCTGGTCAAATTGAAAGATAACTCCCATTTCTTCCATCTCCCCCTGAAAGTAGGGAACTGGAAGAGATTCCTGATAAGAAGCTTACTTAGAATAAGACATAAGTCAAGCAAGATGTCCCTTCCCCAGGCTTTATCTTTTCTTTCCTCTGCCTTTCCTCTTTCACTCATCTTCACACACCTCTACCCCAAGACCTGTCAGTGAAGTGTGAACATCTGTTTCATGTTACTCATATACTATTAAATAATTATGATACTTTTTTTCTGTTGAAGAATTTAATTGCCTTCCTGGCCTTACTTGCTGTTTCTTATTACTATTGAAATTCTTCAAAGTTTCACTTGTAATCTGACCCTGAAAGAATTTTAAATGGCATTACCTATGTAATGCAAAAGTCTGCTTTATAAGCCAGGTTTTTGGCTGTGCTTTCCTTTAACCCCAGTACTCAGGAGACCCAGGCAGCTGATTTCTGTGAGATTGACACAAGTGTCATAAACACAGCTAGTCTCACTACAAACAGCCAGTTCATGCATCTGGGATAGCTCCTGGTTGCACTGCCAGGGTTCCTTGAACAGATCAATTCAAATAATTATCACAGACATTCACAGGGTTTAGTCTGATGCAAGGAAAGTCCTCCAACTCTCAGTCCACAGTCTGTGAATGCTACTAAAAGAGTATTAGGGGATGGGGGATTGTGGGAGTGGGCTTTTCTAGTTAAAAGAAGTATGTCACTGGATGTGGGCAGAGACAGGCATTGACGTTTCTTATATACAGGATGCTGGCCAGTTTGTTGGTGAACATCCTGTTAGCTCTGAGTGAAGATTTAAGGACACTAACCCCCAGTACCACATTCACCTGCAGGCTGCCTTGCCCTACCCATAATGATGATTAACTGAATCTTTGAAATATTAAGTGAGACAACTCAAATAAATGTTTTCTTTTTAAGAGTTCCCATGGTATGTTGTATCTCTTCACAGCAATAAAATCCTAAGAAAGACAGATGTGGGTACCAGGGGCTAGGATATTGCTGTGAGAGGCTGGCCCTATCATAAAATTTCTTTGATTATTTTTTCATGAGTATAGTTGATCTGCTAGCTTGTGTCTCCCATTATGTCTATTCATTTTGATTTTCTTTCCTCAGTGCTATAGGCTTTTTAAAGGGCCAAAGAAATATCTATGTGAACTTCCAATTCAGTTTCCTTCTAAGGAAACTTGATGAATACATTATAATGTCCATGCAATGAAATAATGTGGGAAGCACCAGAATTATATGACTATATTGTCAAAGAAGCAGACATTTACAATGTGTTTATCACACTTCCTGTTTGACCCCTGAGAGAACTTGAGCAAGCCTGAAGCTGTTGGCTAGAACTCCTTGCCCCAAGGCTGTTTTGGTACTCCTCCTGTATTGATAGCACACCTCATGACAGCACACCTCATGACAACACACAGCTCGTAGGGAGGAGCTAAGCCTAAAATTCCTGTAATTTTCCACTGTGCTGTAAGTCAGTATTTAAGACCATTCTTTCCCCTCAGTAAACTGCATTTGGTGTTCCCTCATTGCCATTGAATGAATGACGCTCTGTCTTGTCTTTATTTCAATCTCTAGGCCTTCGCCCGATTTGTGGAACACATCCTGGCACAGGTGCTACATGTGTAGGTCCCACCAAGATTGGGAAAGAAAGGATCATCTATGAGATGAGATCACCCTTGAAGGCTGGCCCGCAAAAGTAAGTGAATGAGGGTGTATTGAAGGATGAGTGCCAGTAACTGTAAGGAAATGCTCAGTGGACTATTAGTGGCCCTATTGAAAGACAGGACAAAAACAAGACAGGTAAAGAATTCATTGCAACAATTTCAAAGAAAAAATGGCAGAGATGAATAGGACTTTTGAGGAATTACAAGATTTAGAATCTGAACAATCTATCAGGGGAAAAGAGGGATCCCAACTAAGAGATGATAGTCATGCTATAACTGATGAACTGGATACTTTGGAATCAGAAACTGAAGCTGGTGAGCGTATATGCCAACTGCCAAGACACAACCCCTTTTGTGATTCTGATTCTTTTTGTAGGTCCTCTGTACCTCGAGTGTTAAAGGATGAGGCCAAAAATTTAATAACCATGGTAGAAGCGTTAGAATAGGAAAGACAAGTGTTTCCAGTGATTGAGACACTGAATCTGGAGGATACCATGGTAAGGGAGCACAGCCCATTAAATTTTAAGGATATAAAACAGCTTAAAGAGGCTTTCACTGTTTATGGGCCCCATGCTCCTTTTACTCAGACAATTTTTGATTCTTTTGCAGCATTAAATTGCACCCTTAGTGATTGGATGCAGTTCTATAGACTTGTGCTGAGTGGGGGTGACTATTTGCTCTGGAGAGGCAAATTTCAAGAATTTTGCAAGGAAACCACACAAAGTAATGCTGCTACTGGATTTCCTGCTAGGAATTTAGATATGCTCACACTCACTAGGCAATATTCTACACTTGCAGCTGAAATTTTTTTTGACCCAACAGTCCATGCACAAAATGCTGTTGCTGCTACTAGACCTTGCAAAGCCCTGCCTAATAAGGCTGTAGGAGATCAACTATCTAAGGTATGGCAGGGACTGTCTGAGCCCTATTCAGATTTTTCAGACCGCCTCCTACAGCTGCCAGGCCACATATTTGGTGATGTTGGAAATGCCGTGCCCGTTGTTCAACAATTCACATTTGAAAATACAAACAAGTTTTGTAAAGAGGCTTTAAGTCCCCATAAGGCCAAAAGTCTTAATGAGTATGTATGCATATATTGGGACATAGATCTTCATCACATTTATGGGCCAGGTTATAGCTTCAGTCATGCAAATAGGTGGGAAGGATGGAGGAGCCAGACAAAAGAATTGCTTTGTGTGTGGACAACCAGGATATTTCAAAAGGAATTGCTGTGGCTCCAGAATGTAGTACTCAGTTTCCTAAATGGTCAGCTGATAGACATACAGGTCTTTTTTCAACTTTTGTAATAACTCATAACTCTGTTAATCTTTGGGGAAGAGATGTGCTTTGGCCATGTGAGCAGTTCTTACTACTGAGCCTGTGAAAAATATGCTGGCTGACCAAGGTTATATACAAGGAAGAGGACTGGGTAAATTCCCCCAAGGTGACCCTCAGTCTGTTGTATCTAAAAATTTAATTATCAAAAGCAAGTGAGATCACTCTGAACTGGGAAATTTTCCCTAGGGGCTATTGCTATGCACCTTGGTCCCATTTCTATTATCTGAAAAACTGATGACCCAGTATGGGTGGAGCAATGGCCACTATCTATTGAGAAATTACAGGCTGCACATCAACTTCTAAAGGAACAATTAGAGGCAGGACATATTGTTCCTTCTACGTCCCCATTGAATACTCCAATCTTTGTTATAAAGAAAAAATCTGGAAAATGGAGACTCCTACAAGATTTCTGAGCTGTTAATGATTGAATGCAAATTATGGGAGCCACATACCTGGCTTACCATCCCCTGTAGGTATCCTCAAGGTTATCATTTGTTATTTATAGAGCTAATAGATTACATTTTTAGCATTGCCTTGCATCCTGAGGGTAGTGAGCGATTTGCATCTGGCATACCTTCTATTAATTTTTAAAAGCCTTAAAAGAGATATCAATGGGTGGTATTGCTTCAAGGAATGGCCAATGACCCACAATTTGTCAAATTTATGTATCATTGGCCATTGCCTCCATTACAGAGAAATTTCAATCCCTGTATATTTTACATTATATGGATGATATTCTTTTAGCCAGCCCGGATTCTAAGGAAATGAAAGAGGCTTTTGGAGAAATACAACATAATCTTCAACTAGCTGGCTTAAGAATAGCCCCAGAAATTGTGCAACAAGAATTTCGCTATCAATACCTTGGTCACCTATTGTTATATTCTGGTATCAGTCCTCAAAAGATTACTTTAAGCCTGGATAATCTGACCAAAATTAATGATTTTCAAAAATTATTGGTAGATACAAATTGGGTTTAATCTAGTTTGGCCCTAACCACTGGACAGCTTAGACCCTTATCTGATATTTTACAAGGAGATTCTGATCCCACTTCTCCTCACTCCTTAATGCCTGCTGCATGAGAATACATACAATATTTGGCAAATGGATGTCACTCACCTGCCTTAAGCTAGAAAATTAAAATATATGCAAGTTTCTGTGGATACATATTTTAAGGTGTTTTTTTGCATCTCTAACCTGGGGAGAAAAGATTAAAGATGTCATGTCTCATTGTTTACAGGCCTTTGCCTATATGGTGTTCCTGATATCTTAAAAACAGACAATGGCCCCACATATGCTAGTCATCGCTTCTTGGCCTTTTGCAAGGAACATCATATCAATCATGCATTTGGCATCCCACATAACTCTATGGGACAAGCCATCGTGAAACACACTCATGCCACACTTAAACAATATTTTAATAAAATAAAAAGGGGGAATATAGGCTCTTCCTCAATTCTCAATTATCCACTATACTTTTTAATTTAAATTTTTTGACTGTAGATAAAAATAACTTGCCTGCCATGGAGAAACATTGGAACAAACCCTCCCAAACATTGGGATGGGTCAGATGGAAAGACATAATTACACGACTATGGCAACCGCCCACCCCCACTATTAGCTAGGGTCGGAGGGGCTGTTTGTGTTTTTCCCCCCAGAAACAGAGAAACCTATTTGGATACCAGAACAACATGTTCGTCCTGTGGATCCTAATCAGGAATCTAATCCTGCTGTACTGGAATCCTTGGCCCATGGAGGAACAAGTGGTTTGGGCCTTGGTGAGGAACCACACATCCTGATGCCAGTTAGTCAGGAGAGAACATTCCCTGTGACTACTGGTTGCCAATGTAACAATAGAAACTTCATTACTGAGTAATTTGACTTTCCTGACTCAGGGGAGCCTTGGCTTCCAGAGAGTGCTTAATTTTTCTCAATTGCCCAATGGGTGATTCTTGGTTTTATGCATAGCTTTGAGTAATGACTCCCTTGCTGATTTTCACCCCAATGCCAGCATGAGCAATTGCTGGGGACTCAGAGATGTCCTATAACATTAACTTCTAGCAGGAACAGGAAAATGCTGCTATGTGGCCCCTATATCAGGGCCCCTATGCTGGAAGCACCCCAGGAAGTTATGACTTGCATAGGCACTTGTCTTGGAGACACTGTGCTCCACCTTTAAAGGATCCTTGGGGGAGGGAAAATCTTTCAATAGTTCTTCTACAACCTTCTTCCTGAGCAATTTATGGTCCCCATGAGACACCAGTGACCTGGTAGTTCGAGTTCCTGACCTCGCCCAATGATAATGGAAGACCGACTTGGGGGAGAAGAAATTATCCTCTACAGCCAAGAAGGGACTTTGATTTCACTGCTGCCATCATTCCTGTCATTGCTGTGTAAGTGACTGTCGCTGTCATTGCAGGGATTGCTTTCGCTCAGTTCTCTGCCAATGTAGAGACTGTTAACCAGCTGGCGGGCAGAATCAGTGAAGCCCTAACTGTAGAGAATGTCCTGCTTGAAAGCTCGTATTGGATTTGGACTCTCTTATTCAGTTTAGACTTATATCACCAAACTGCCTCACTTCAGGATTAGGGAATTTGGGTTGGTATAGCAGGCCTCCTGCTTTCATTCTGTCATTCCTCTTGTATCACCTTGATTGGAATGCAAATGTCTCTGTAGGGGTCAACAGCCTCAATGCTGGCAGGGCCTTGTCTTTTGTAAATTTTACCAGTATTTTGGCTGACCAGAGAGTAGAGGTCAATAAGACCTGAATTACTCCTATTTCAGCAGATGGCAGGTGGAATGCCATGGCCCAGATTGGAGGTTGGTCACAGATTTTGAATGGCACATTGTCTCTCAGCAAGTTGGAGCCAGTAGTGGTTGGGGTAGGGATTCTTCTGCTATGCATGGTCTGACAGTTCTTTTCACAAAAGAAACACAGTCTGGCCCATGGCTCTCCCAATAATCATGAGGTCTGTTAACAGATGCTGCAGAAATGAGGTACCCCCATGACGGGCAACTTGCAGTGAAGTCCCCCAGCCTAAAACATGAGGTTGCTGGGGACCCTGAAGACCGGTAAGGGGTGCCACACTCTGCGAGACCTAAGCTAGGGGGTCTCTCATAGAAAATAAAAAAGGGGGAATTGTCAGAATTAAGACCTAGACTAAGAATTTACTCCCCCTCCATCTGCCCTCAGGGCAGGCAGCTGTAACAGCTGGAAAACAGGAGACATGTTTTGTAATGCAAGATGCTATTGTTCCTTTGGCTTCTGCAACCCTGAATGCACACTAACCTGTTCTTGGAACCTGAGATGACTAACCAAAGGTCTGGTTCCCCCTCCTCCATCTAGTGCTGTGGTATATAAGCTAGCCCCCCAGACTAAAAGGGAAATAATGAAGAACCTTCTTAATATAAAGCAAGAGTCCTGTGTTCTTAACATCTACACAATCCCCAGCTTTTCGGGCTTTGACAGCAGCGCAGGCACCACACAGAGATGTGTCATTAGATAGCTACACACGTGGTCAAGCGCCAAGTCACACAAATAAGCCGTTAGTTAGCCCACCCACACAAAGCCACTAGTTACTACATACACTCAGTCACAAGTTAGTCACACACCTAAGACATTAGTTAGCCATACAGGCAGGAAATGAAGTATGCAAGGTCATCCATAAACAGGCAGCAGTGGGACACAGATTTAATCCCACCTTTTAGGAGAAAGATACATGTACCTATTAGCTCAGTGCCACTTTGGCCTATTAGATAAAGAGCGATTGGAGAAAAAGGGAGAGCGTTAGGGAGATATCTAGAGAGAAACAAAGGGAGAGGAAGAAGGAAAGCCATTAAAAAGGGGAGAGAGGGAGGGAGAGAGAAAGACTCCACCTAAAAGAGAAACTGCTAACAGAAATGTTATCCCAGCATTGAGATGGCATGCCTTTAATCCCAGCACTGTCTATGCTGAGATAGGAGGGATATGGCTGGACAGAGGGGAATATTATGTGGGAGGAGACAAGAGGGCTTGCAGTGAGGGTATTCAGTCTGAGCAGTCATTCTGAGCTTTCATAAAGACAGCAGTCAATGGAGAAGGCCTTGTGACAACAGGATAGGTCCTTTGGTCTGAACACTGGTAGAGGTAAGAACTCTAGAGGCTCACATGCTGTGCTTCTGAGATCCATCAGCTTTCACCCTCTGAGAGCTGACTCCAAATTTTATTATTAATATCTGTCAGAACTTGTGCTGCAAATGTTGTTCTCTCTAGGGAAGTGTGACTTTTTTTGAAGTCAGTATAGGCAAGTTTTCAACATATTAAAAATATGTTATTTTGATTTTCAAAACTATCAATTATCAGTATCGTTTTAATATCTGATTTAAGTGCATTATTGCTTTTATCAGTGATTGTTTAATGCTGTCCAATATTTGTAGGTTTTATGTGTTTCATTTCCTTCCTCTAATGTGATGTTGATTATTTATTTCTGTGTAGAAAATTCTCCTGTAGTTTAGACTTGCCTCATTAATGTAATTGATAATTGCATTAAACTTTTTTTTTTATTTTGGCAGAAAATTTTTTCTACAGATACTCAACCATTTATAGAATGTAACAAATAAGGATGATAAATATTGTATTCTCAAAGTAAGCTGCTTCCCTTTTTTTAGAGAAATCTTGATCAAATATCAGTTCCCATTAAGTTGGTTGCAGTTTTTTGTGGGGGGAATATATGACAAGGGCAGGCAATAATTTTAGTCAATAGAAATGTAACATCTCAAGGGCAACAATTGAGGGAAATGTCATATATATATATATATATATATATATATATATATATATATATATATATATATTTTACATGTTGATCCCAGTTCTCACACCCTCCCTCCCACTGACACTCCCCCCCCTAACTTGTACCCTGACCTCCCTCCCCTCCCATCGCACAATGCACATTCCACAGGTAGGGCTATGCTATCCAGGTGGGGTCATGTAGATCTGTCAAGTAATTTGAAGTAGGGACTAGGACTTCTCTCTCTAGGTTAAGGCCATATTGCTCCATGTGGGATGTGTCTGCAAGGTCTTTTTGTGTACTATGAATACATCCCGGGCCCACTCTATCAGGTCCCTTAGACTGCTCAGTCCTTCTAGCTGAGAACCATATTCAGGGGGATCTGAGTCAGTCCCATGCTGTATTCCCAGCTATAAATCTGGGGGGGGGGGGCAATTAGCTCCTCCTAGTTCAGGTCAGCTGTCTCTAGGTGTTTGTGCAATCTGGTCTTGTCACTCTCTGCATCTGGATTCTAGTATAACTCACTGTTTAGTTATGGGTGTTTTATTCTGTTTCAAACAGTGTCTAGATCAGGACTCAATGATGGTGGATAAGTCAGTTGTTGATCGCACTATTAGGGAAGGACATTTATGGTGGCCTTTTCATGGTTGCTCTAATTATTAGTTGGAATCAGCCTTGTAGGTCTCTAGAACTTTATTTTGGTTCAGTTTTCTCTTCAAACCAATAATGGCTGCCTCTTTTATATTCCCTCTGTCTCTCTGTCTCACTGCCTCTCTCACTCTCTCTCTCTCTCTCTTCTGTCTTTATTCCTATGCAGACTGAATCTTCCTAGTCACACATGCTTTCCTCTCTTCCCTTTCACTTTCTCCTATTTCTTTCTCCATTCACTGCCCCCCCAATTCCCATGTGCTCTGGGGATCTTCTCCTTTTCCCCCATGTGTGAGGGACCTTATAGGAATCTCTGTAGTCTTCTACACACAGTCATCCAATTGTTCCAGCACCGTTTGTTGAAGATGCTGTCCTCGCCCCCATTGTATAATTTTAGCTGTTTTGTCAAAAATCAGGTGTTCATAGGTGTGTGGGTAAATATCAGGGTTTTCCATTTGATTCCATTGGTCTACCTGTCTATTTTTTGCCAATACCAGGCTGTTTTCAGAACTATAGCTCTGTAGTAGAACTTAAAGTCAGGAATGATGATGCCTCCTGAAGTTCTTTTAATGTAAAAGGTTGTTTTGGCTATCCTGGGTCTTTTGATTTTCCATATAAAGTTGATTATTATCCTTTCAAGGTCTGTGAAGAATTGGGGGATTTTAATGGAGATTTCATTGAATCTGTAGATTAGTTTTGGCAAGACTGCCATTTTTACTATGTTTATCCTACCTATCCAAGAACATGGGAGATTTTTCCATTTTCTGGTATCTTCTTAAATTTCTTTCTTTAGAGCCACAAAGTTCTTATTATATATGTCTTTTACCTGTTTGGTAAGCATTACACCAAGATACTTTATGTTGTTAGTGGCTATTGTAAAGGGAGATGTTCCATTTCCAGTTTGCTGCTCCTCATCTCCTCTGCTTCCCCTACCTCTCATCTGTTGCGTGGGCAGGATGTCTACTAAGTTTCTCCCTTCATCCACTTGAGGCAGGACTAAGACACCTCTCCACCCCACACAAACCTATGTCTCACCTGAATGAGGTATCTCTTCATATATAATGGGCTATACTAACTCAGTTTGTGTGTTAGAGTTAGAACTCATTTATTATCTTAGAATCACCATTGTCACATATATTAAGGGAGCATAGTTTAGTCTTATGTAGTTCACCTGTTATCAAATCAGATTCTGTGATCTCTCACTAGCTTGGGTCAGCTTATTTGGCAGTTTTTGCCATCATAGTCTTGAGTTCTTTGTTTTTATTATTGCTCCTGCTTCCCTGTGATTGTACTCCAGGAGCTTGGCCAAATGATTACCTGTGCATTTATTCATATGTTTCTGTTTCTGCAAGAGTGTAATTGATTCTCAGCGGTTTTAGATTGTTGGTTGGGTATTATCTACTTTATATCTACTACACACTTATGATTACTGTATATATTATGTATCTTTCTGAATTTTGGGTACTTCTCTTGGTAGTTATTTTGGTTCTGTCCATGTACCTAGAAATTTTAGGATGTTACTGTTTTTGAACACTAAGGACTAAGGAGTATGCCATTGTGTACATATTCCACATTCTCTTTATCTGTTTTTCAGTTGATAGTCATATAGGTTGTTTCCAAGATCTGGCTATTATGAAAAATGTGGCTATGAACATAGATAATCAAATGTCTTTGTGGTATAATTGAGCATGCTTTAGGTATACTACTTCATATCCATATGTTGTTTACCTAGTCTTGTCCCATTGCCACACAAGCCCCAAATAACACACAGAGACTTTGTATTTTATATAATATGGTTGGCCTGTTACTTGTTTCTTATTGGCTAGCTCTGTCTTAATTATTAACCCATTTCTGTTTATCTAACTATTTTCACATGGTTATCTTACTGAGAGCCGGCTGGCGTCCTGCTCTCTCCAGACTCCATCTTGACTCCTCCTTCCTCCTTCCTCTTTCCTCTTTGTCTCCTAGTTCCACCTCTCTTGCTTTCCTCTTGGCCAACAGTGCTTGATTACTTAACCAGTATAAGAAACATGTTTGCAGCATGACATGTCCCATCACTGGTGGGTGATGCTTTATCTATGTCAAAAACACATATATGAGTGAGTACATACCATGTTCCTCATTTTTTTTTACAGGGTTACCTCATTCAGGATGGTTTTTTCAAATTCCCTCCATTTGCCTGTGAACTTCAAGATTCCATTTTTTTCCCACACAGAGTAGTATTCCATTGTGTTAATGTGCCACAACTTTGTAATCCATTCTTCAGTTGACGGGCATCGAGGTTGTTTTCAGGTTCTTGCTACAAACATAGTTGAACAGATCTTTTTGTTGTATGGATGTGGTTCATTTAGATATATGCCAACTAGTGGGATTGCCTGATCCAGTAATTGACTGATTTTGATTTTACTGAGCATCCACCATAATTATCTCCAAAATGGCTGTACAAGTTTGCACCCCAACAGCATTCAAGGAGGTTTCCCCTTTCTCCACATCCTCTCCATCATAAGTTGTCATTGGTGTTAATAATTTTAGCAATTCTACCAGGAGTAAGACATTATCTAAGAGTTGTTTTCATTTGCATTTCCCTGATAGCTAAGGATGATAAGCATTGTCTTAAGTGTCTTTCAGCATTTTCTATTTCCTCTATTGATAATTCTTTATTCAGTTCTGTACCCCATTTTTTTTTATGGCAATTTGGTGTTTTGGTGACTAGCTTCGTGTTTTCTCTGTATATTTTTGAGATCATCCCTCTGTCAGATATAGGATAATAGAAGTCCATTTCCCAGTCTCTGGGCTGCTGTGTGGTCTTACCAACTTCCTTTGCCATACATAAGCTTCTCAGTCTTTCTGCAGTGTTATATACACACCAACAGGCAGTTATGCCAGCAACATTTTTTAAAGATGTGATCCTCCTCCCATTGTATAATTTTAGCTGTATTGTTTTGTCAAAAATCAGATGATCGTAGGTGGGTGGGATATTATCAGTTTTTGATTTAATTCCTTTTGTCTACCTATATATTTTTGTGTCAATACAAAGCTGTTTTCAGAACTATAGTTCTATAGTACAGCTTCAAGTTGATGATGGTGATGCATCATGAAGTTTGTTTATTGTACTTGGTTGTTTTGGCTATTCTCAGTCTTTTGTTTTTCCATTTAATATAGGCTATTATACTTTCAAGCTAAGTGGATAATTCTGGGATTTTGATGGAGATTGCAATGAATTTTTAGATTTCTTTTGGCAAGATTTCTAACTTTACTATATTTATCCTACATATCCATGAGCATGGTAGATCTTTCTGTTTTATGGTATCTTCTTTAATTTACTTCTTTAAAGACCCAATATTGTTGCTATATAAATCTTTCACATGTTTGATAAGCATTAGTCAAAAATAATTTATGTTGTTTGTGGCTATTGTAATGGGTAATATTTCTCTGATTTCTTTCTGAGCCCCTTTGTCATCTGTATATTGTAGGGCTACTGATTTTTTTGACCTTCCCTTGTATCCTGCTCATTTGCTGAATGTTTATGTCAACTGTAACAGTTCCCTGGTAGAGCTTTTTGTGTCCTTTATGTAAACTGTCATATCATGTGCAAATAATGATAGTTTGACTTCTTACTTTCCAATTTGCATCCGGTAGACTTCCTATTGTTGTTTTACTCCTTTTGCAAGAACTTCAAGTACAATATTGAAGAGCTATGGACAGAGAACAGACTTATCTTGTTCCTGATTTTAGAGAAATCACCTTAAGTTTCTCTGCATTCTGTTTGATGTTGGCTGTTGGTTTACTGATTATTCCTGTCTCTCCAAGACCTTTATCATGAAATGGGGTTGAACTTTATCAAAGGCTTTTTCAGCATCCAGTAAGATGATCATGTGGTTTTTCTTTTTCAGTTTGTTTATATGGTTGATCACATTGATAGATTTTTCAAATGATAATGTAGAGAGCTGCGAAGTGCCATGCCTTAAAGATGGCACTGGCTTCCCCCTTCCACCTTCCAGATGGTGAGCGCTCTCTGTCATAAATAAGTCATTATTTGGCTAAGCCTGTTCAGCATGCCTGCTTCCCTATAAGAGCATCCTATCTGCCGGGTCCACATTGCTCACTAGGGTTGGTCAGCACAAGGGGATTTAACCCCTTGCTGGACTTTCCCGGGATTTAGAAGAAGAAAGATGTTCAAGGATACTGATTAAACTGCTAGAAGATCTCCCCTGAGTTGTGTCTTCCTTGCTGATTTAGGTTGGATGCGACATGATAAACCATCCCTGCAATGCAGGAATGAAGCCTACTTTGTCACTGTGGATGATTTCCCTGATGTGTGCCTGGATTTGATTTGCTAGCATTTTATTGAGGCGTTTTTCATTCGTGTTCATGAGGGATATTAGTCTGTAGTTCTCTTTCTTATTTGTATCTTTTTGTGTCTTTTGTACCTAGGTACTTGTGGCCTCATAGAGTTTGGTAATGTGCCTTCTGTTCCTATTGTGTGGAACTATTGAGGAATATTGGTATTTGCTTTTCTTTGGATTTCTGGTAGAAGTCTGCACTGCAGCCATCTTGCCCAGGGATTCTTTTGGTTGGGAGGGTTTTGATGACTGCCTCAATTGTGTTATATTCTATTGGTCTATTATCCAGACATTCCTCCCTGCCACATCAGTTGGCGAGACATGGGGAGGCCTGGCTGGGACCCCAGGCCATGCACCACAGTGCACTACAGGACAGCCCAAGAGAAGGGACAATGTGCCTTCTATCCAATCCACCAAAACCCACAAAAACTTGGAGAGAGAGAATTTGAGAGAACTTGAGGGAGGGGCGGAGAGATCTTGAGGAGCCAGAAATGGAGAGCAGGTCATGAGCAGTGTGCTTATGTTTGATTGGGGGTGGTGCGTGGGGGAAGGGGTTGCAGCTAGGCAGGCAGGGATGGTGTGCATGGGCTAATGTGTTTATAGGATTTTCTAAATGGACTGTCAAAGTGCACTATTAATGGTAAAAACCTACATTATTGGGCAGGGGAATAAGAGTTGAGAGGTGTGTTGCACATGACATGGGCCAGTCGGTAGCTCCAGGAGGGCATGGAGGGGGCTTTTAGAGACAAATCAGGTGAAAGGGGAAGCAGATGGAAAGGAAGATGGAGGGATGGGGGGGGGAGGGATTGAAAGCATGCTTTCCCCATGCTAGCTAGGGCTAGCCACATCAGAGTCTCAAGGATGGCAGTGTCTGTTCCCCTCTCAAGGCAGCAAGACATGGGGAGGCCCCCTGGGACCCCGGGCCCTGCACCACAGTGCACTACAGGGACAGCCCAACTGAAGTTACAATGTGCCTTCTATCCAATCCACCAAACCCCATACAACCTAGGAGAGAGAGAATTTGAGAGCACCTGGGGAAGAGCAGAGAGAGCATGAGGTTTGCACTAAGCATGCTCTGTTCTATGATACCAGACAGACCTGAAGCACTGCACCATCCACCACAACCAGAGCATTACGTGCCCAAATGAGGTAGAGCTGTGCATGAAGTGAAGGTGAGGGTGGCCAGGCCCAAGGGAGGGGACTGCAGAATGCCTGTTTGTGGTGCTGTGGTGGTGGCCTGGAGCATTGAACTCACCTAAGCCATGGTTCAGCAGGCAGTGGCAGTGGCAGTGGCAGTAGAGCAGGGATGAGTCATCAGTGCAGTGATGAAAAGATGGCGGGGCTGTGAGTGGGCTGGGGCTGTGAGTGGCCTGCACTTGTGATGGTGATCCTGAGTTTGGAACCTAGGAATGAGTGGTGGAGCCACTGCTAGCTGGGCCTGTTTTCTGCCCACTCATAGAACCTTCGGCCCGCACATTTTCTCCCGGGTCTCACTTTTGGGCAGGGGCCTCTTTCCAAATGCTTGAGGCACAGAATAGACCCCATATCTAGCATTGCAAGATTACAGCAGCCACACCCACCACTGCCTAAGCTCCTGGCACTCGACTCCTGCATGGTAGTCCTTGTCATTCCACTGGCTCTTCGCAGTGACTTGAAGCCTACACCTCGTAGGAAATAGATACAGTTTTATGGCAGCTATAATTCTGTTGGTTTAACTTTCCAGAGTTCCTGCGTATAAATCGCTTGTATCGAGTGTTTTCATTGCTAAGTTATATGCGTTAGTGTCTTGGAATCAGTGTGCATATAATGCAAGAGTAACCCTACAATTATATATTCTCAGGTCTTACAGAACCTCATAGTTTGAGAACAAATGCTGATGCACGATGCAACTGATTTATACAAAATGAACTTTGGCAAGGAAAAAAACAATAACTGTAGTGGGATATTCACTTTGTCTCCTTCTGTGGCTCCACCCACAATGGGCGTGGTCAGTGAATGGAGACATGTGCTCGTATCCCACTTCTGACACCAGATATTGTGGTCAAATAAGGATGAGGAAAAACAAATAGGTCGAATAGATGTTTATTCAGGGAGAAATAACTTACAACCTAGACAGGTGAAAACCAGCAAGTTCCACCAGATGCTCTCCTCTTTGTGACCCATCAGCAAGAGAGTGTTCCCCCTGCTCCTCCTCAGAACTTCCACAGGTTCCTTCTGCCCCTGGCTCCACCCCAAATGGGCGTGGCCAGTGCCACAAAAATAGACAATGTGAATATCCCACTACAAATAACCTCATTGTTTTTTATCATGCTTTTAACATAATCAAAGTTGATGTTTAAATATAAGGAAGTGGCATCTAGTAAGTTCACAAAGCTTGTTCTAGTTTTTGTTTTGTTTTAATAGTCATTAGTTTATCAGGAGACTTGGTGCAGCCTTCTGATTTCTGATGCCACAGAGAAATTTCTCCTGTTGAAAAGTTGATGTGACCACCTCTACTTTTGCACTGACATAATACCACTTCTGACCATGAAAATTGGTTACTGGCTTGTATGTAGCAGCTCTTAAATCAGCAGCATGAGCAGTATTATGAAAAAAAAAAATTCCCACTCATTAGGATGTTTTAAGAAATGTGTCTTTTAAAAGAAATCTCTCTTTAAAAAGTGAACAAATAAACTCTGTCAGACCACTAATGTTAAGCTGTTTATGCTTTACATATTTATGAGTTCAGCCCCTTTCTAATTTTCTGACTCACTTCAATGACAAAATTTTAATTCCTTTCACTTGAGCAATGTTCTATTTGTTAAATAAAGAATTGTTTTATTCTGAACATAATTGAATTTATATAGTTCATGACATATTTTGTAAAATATAAAAAGACTTAAAAATTGGGTTCTTCTTAGAATAATTTTGGAATAATGCCCCAAATGTGTCCACATTTATGCATTATATGTATAGCCATTGATGATTTATTTGATTGTTCTAATTCCCGTTTATTTGCCACAGGCATTACATTGAATATGCTCCCTTTTTTCTTTGTCTTTTTTTGCTTTTGAAGGGTGCTGTTGTTAAGGAAGGCTTCCTTATCAAGGACTTAATAAAATGTCTTTGATGAAGCTTGTGCATTTAGGTGGGTATAAATCTTGGAAGATTTTCTTTAGAATATTATTTTGCATGTAAACACAAACTGTGTTTGAATTTGAATGTATTTCTTTCTATTAACTTTATGGGGAAGACAAAAATTCTGTTGAAGGGAAGTCTAGTCAGTTCCTTGAAAGTGCATTGCCCTGGTAAACAAGGACTGACTAGGTCCCTGTGATGTCAAAGAGTTGCTGCTTTGTTGGTGCTAATTTTAAGAAAAATTCTGCTAGGGAAGTTCCAGTTTCTGCTGCATTCACCATCTAGTGAGATCTGATGTGTGAAGTTGTTTTGATTTGGCACACAGCATGTTCAATGATGGTTACTCACCTCATAAAGACATGCACAAGCATCTATTGGACACAGAGCAGATGACACCTCTTGTTTTGTAGTGTATCCTGGTTTCCTTTCCTGTAAATGTGGTCAAGAAGGAATAGGAAGATGACGACAGGCAAAGAATATTTTAGAAGAAGAAAAGAGATACCCTAAAAGTGGGAGCCATTATAGATCTAAGGAGAAATCTGGCACTAGGAAAATTCCCTGAGACCTACAATAATGAAAACAACAAACAATGTAAGCACTAGTAGAGAGGCTATCTTTAATCCCCTTCCAAGGTAACAAGATTCATAACTACCTTATATGCCATCCTAGAGCCTTCGCCTAATAGCTGATGGGAGCAGAAGCAGACACCCAAAGCTAAACACTGAGACAAACTTATGGAATACAGTTACAGAGAGGGAGGAGTGATGAGCAAATGTTTCAAGACCAGGCTGAAAAAATCCACAAAATAAGATGACCTGAACAAAGCATAACTCATGCAAACCCAGTCTGATTGCTGGGAAACCAGAATATGACTGTAAAGGACCCCTGAATGTAGGTGTTATTAGGAGGACTGGGCAATCTATGGGGCCTTTAGTAATGGATCAGTATTTATCCCTAATATATGAAGAAACTTTTGGAGCCTATCCCCCTTAAAGGGATACTTTCTCCCCATAGACATATGGGGGAGGCCCTAGGCAATGATCCAAATGATATGACACACATTTAAGACTCCTGTGGAAGGCTTCACCCTCTCTTGGGAGCATTATCATGGTGGGATGGGGTTGGGTGGGGGAAATGGAAGAGGATGGGTAGATGAGGGAACTGGGATTGACATGTAAAACAAACTTATTTCAAATTCATATGAAAAATGAAAAAGTAATACCATATTTGTTTTTAAAAAACATTTCCAAGGGGGGGAAAAACCAAGGAAAGAAGGATGGTAGAAAAAAGGAATAAAGAAAGAATTAAAGAAGTGAAGAAATTTATAAAAGTAAAATTAATAAATGCATATGAGGAGGAAATAATATTAAAAGATAAAGGATTTAAAGTGATTGGGGAAAGGTAGGTAGAAAAGAAGATGCAATCATGAATAAACAAATGAAGCTAGAACAAAAAACTGAGTAGGTAATATTTGCTATCTAAGGGAAGATATTTTAGTGAATGTATTTTAGATTGCATAACAACAATTACCGGTAAAGTGGCCATACATATGCTAAAGAAAAGGCATGTATTATTGTTTCAAATATAATGAAGGTTTTGCTATAGTATAACTTATCTAAAATTGATGTTAATTGTCTTATTTCAGTGGGAGGACTATTTCATCCCATACTCAGAAACCCTTGTTCATCACCTGTTAGGTGGATGCCTTTTGGATTTTCCTGCATATACCTCCTCACCGCTAGTGTTGAAGCTTTTAGATCGTGTTTGGATTATCACAATTTTATTAATGGAAAGGACATGACATAAATGTGATGGTGGGAGTCCACAAATCAAGGGGAAAATATAATAATATTAAAATTAAACAGTGAAGAAAAACAAACAGCAAACCCAAGGAGGAGTTAAAAAAAAATGTTCCTATTAGGAACCTTTCTTATATAGGAATGTTCAGTTCCTGTAAAGGCACTGAAAAAAATAGTCAGAATATGTTTTCTCCCCTGGACATGTGGAATGATTTGCTTTAAAAAGGAAAGGAACAGCTAGGACACTGAGTGGGTCTCCATTATCACAATAACTCTCCATTATTACTATAGCCCTCCCCCTGCCCCTAGGCTAAGGGAGTATCCCTTCATGGGGAATGTGCTCCAAAAGTCCTTTCCTGTACTAGGGATAGATCCTTGTTCCACTATCAGAGGTCCCTTAGACTACCCAGGCATTCTAACTGGGACCCACATTAAGGTTGTCTGATGCAGTATAAAGCTGTTGTCCCAAATATCAGTTGGGGATTCATGAACTCCCCCTTGTTCAGGTAAGCTGTCTCTGTCGATTACTTTAGGTTGGTCTTGACCCCTTTTCTTATCATTTAACCTCTCTGCAACTGCATTACAGGAGTTCAGCTCAGTGATTAGCTGTAGATATATGCTTATGTCTACATAAGTTATGACAACAGGGCTCTATTTTGGCAGATAAGTTAGTTATCAATCTCCTTAGGAGGGAAGTGCATATAAGGTAGACTTTCCACTGTTGCTCAGATTGTTATGTGTGGCCATACTTGTAGGTCTCTGGACATTTTTCTAGAGTCAGCTTTCTTTTCAAACTCATAAGGCTCCCTCTATTATGGGATCTCTCTCTCTCTCTCTCTCTCTCTCTCTCTCTCTCTCTCTCTCTCTCTCTCTGTCTATTTTTCCTCTGGTCTGTTACCCAACCAAATTTTTCTAGTCCCACATGTTCTCCTCACCTAATATCTCTTGCTTCTAATTCCCTCTCTAGTAACTGACAACACCCACCCACTCCCAATAGGCTCAGTAGACCTTCTTACTTTCCCATTCTGTGAGGGACCTTGTACGAATCTCTTAGGTTCCTCCTCGTATACTAGTTTCTTTGGATGTCTGAAATATAGACTGGTGATATTGTTCTCTATGTCTAAAATCCACCTATGATTGAGTCCATACCATGTTTCTCTTTTTATGAATATGCTACATCACTGAGGATGGTTTCTTCCAGGTCTATCCATTTGCCTGCAGATTTCAAGATTTTATTGTTTTTAAATTTTTATATATTATATTTTTTTTATTCCCACAGAGTAGATTTTCATTGTGTAAATGGGCCATTTCCCTTCATCCATTCTTCACTTGAGGCACTACTAGGTTTCTTCTAGGTTCCTACAATTTACAACTAATGCTGCTATGAATGTAGCTGAACAGACGTTTTTGTTGCATGGATGTGGATCATTTGGCTATATGCTTGATAGTGGAATTGCTGGTAACTGTGGTAGACTGATTCCCATTTTCCTGCGGAACTGCCACACTGATCTACAAAATGGCTTCAGAAGTTTGCACTCCCACCATTAGTGGAGGGATGTTTCTTTTTTTCCACATCCTCTCCAGCATAAGCTCTTTGGTGTTTCTAATTTTTGCCATTCTGACAGCAACACATGGGTATATCAGAGTTGTTTTGATTTGCATTTCTCTGATGGCTAAGGATGTTGATCACTTACTTAAGTAACTTTCAGCCAGTCTGTTTGCCTCTAGTGAGAATTCTCTATTCAGTCCTGTACCCCATTTTTAATCGGGTGATTTGGTATTTTGTGGGGTTTGTGAAGATCATTTACCATTCGGTGAGTTTCCATTTGGTCTGGTCAACTTTGTTCTTTGTCTTACAAAAACTTTTCACATTTCAAGAACTTCGTATTTATTAAACGTCTGTCTCAAAATCTTTGCTACTTGTATTATTTTCAGGAAGCAAGCCCATGTACAAATTATTTAAAGGGTTCCTCCCACTTTCTCTTCTATGACCTTCAGTGTGGCTGGATTCCTGTTGAAATCTTTGATCCATTTGGACTAAAGATTTGGGCATGGCAATTGACAAGGTTCTACCTGCAGTCTTCTACATGCCATTATCCAGTTGTGCCAGCACCATTTGTTGAAGATACTTTACTACTGTCATTGAATAATTTCAGTGGCTTTGTCAAAATCAGGTGTTCGGAGGTGTATGGGTTACTATCCAGATTTCCTATTCAATTTTATTGAACTACCTGTGACAATACCAAGCTGTTTTCAGGACTACAGATCTGTATTAGAACTTGAAGTCTAGCATGGTGATGATGCCTGAAGTTTCTTTATTGTACATGGTTATCTTGGCTGTCCTGGGTCTTTTGTTTTTCCATACAATGTTTACTATTATTTCTTTCAATCTCAGTGTAGAATTTTGATAGGATTTAGATGGGGATTACATTAAAAGACTGTTTTTGTCAAGGTTGCCATTTTTACTATGTTTATCCTACCTATACATGAACATTGAACATCTTTCCATTTTATGGAATCTTTTTCAATTTATTTCTTTAAAGACACACACTTCTTACTATTTAGGTCATTCACTTGTTTGGTAAGCATTTCCCCAAGATAATTTATGTTGTTTGTGGCTATTGTAAAAAAAAAAAATTTTCTTGAGTTAATACTGTATCTTTTTATTTTCCTGAATGTGTTTATCAAATGTAGGAGTTCTCTGGGAGAGTTTTTCAGATTTTTTATGTAAACTCTCATATCACCTGGAAATAGTGACAGTCGGACTTTGTCCTTTCCAATTTGTATCCCCTTGATCTACTTTTGTGGTCTTATTGCTTTTGCTAGAAATGCAAGTACAATATTTTAGAGATATGGAGAGAGTGGGAAAACTTGTCATGTACCTGATTTTAGAGAAATTGCCTTCAACTTCTCTCCATTCAGTATGATGTGGGCTACTGGTTTACCGTATACTGCTTTTATAATGTTTAGGTATATTCCTGTCATCTGTGATCTCTCCAAGAGATTTATCATGAAAAGGTGTTTGATTTTTTCAAAGATATATTCAGCATCTAGTGAGATGATCATGTGGTTTTTCTTTTTCAGTTTGTTTATATGGTGGATGACATTGATAGATTTTCATATTTTGAAACATCCCTGCATGCCTCGAATGAAAACTACTTGGTCACAATGGATGATTTCTCTGATATTTTCTTGAATTCAATTTGCGAGTATTTTATTTAGTATATTTGCATCAATGTTCTTGTTGGATATTGATCTCTAGTACTCTTTCTTAGTTGTGCCTTTGTCTAGCTTGGCTATCAAGGTAATTGTAACCACTTAAAAGACCCTAGATAGTGGAACCAGGATGTATCCATGATACATAAAAGAACTTTGGGAGTATGTTGTCCTTGGAGGAATACTCCTTCAACCTAGAGGCAGGAGGGAGGGCCTAGTCCATCTTCCAAATGACTTGACAGATTTAGAAGACCCCTGTAGGAAGGCATCATCCTGCATGAGGAGTGGTGGGCGGGTGTGATAGGAGGTTGGTCAGGTGGCATAGTGGTGGAAGAGAGGGATTGAGGGTCGGAGTGGGAACTCATATGGAAATGTAAAACAAGTAAAAGAAAGAGAAAGGGAGACAGAGAAAGAGAGAGGGAGAGGGAGAAAGAGGATACCTGTGATAGATAGAGACCTTAATTCATGACCCACATTTATGGCATTTTTTATGGGATATTTTTCACCTAATTGTAAGTAACTGGAGGAATTCAGAGCATTATCACACTTACTGCATTCATAAGTTTTCCTGTAGTGGGAGTCATATTACACTGGCCTAATATACAAAGACAAATAGAAGTATTCACACATCCCAACACACACAGGGCTTTTCTGCAGTGTGAGTTTATTGGTATCTTTCCAATGAAGTTGGAAAACTGATACATTTTAAATTTGTTTCAGTCTCAACAAATATCCTCAAAGTGGGGACACTAAATATCTTTCACTTCATTTCATTGTCCTGAGAGAGGTACATTACCTCTTTCCATACTCTATATTATTCATTTGGCTTATATTTAGAGTGATATATATATATATATATATATATATATATATATATATATATATATATAGGTTTAACTGAAACAGGACTTCTCTGTGTAGCCCTGGCTAGCCTGGAACTCACTCTGTAGACCAGAATGGCCTTGAACACAGGGATCCTTGTTTTTCTTTGTCATGAATGCTGGGATTAAAGGCATGGGCCAAAACTACCTTGCTTGTCATATGGTATTCTTATTAAAGTAAGAATAACAAATGAAAGGTTTCTACATTGAATTCACACACTTTGACATTGTTTTCCTCACAGACATGTTGATTCTCATAAACTGACCTTTTCAATATACTTATCAGAGCCACAAATGTATGAGTAATGCTTGCTTTACTATAGACTCTTGACTCTTTTTTTATTAGAAATTCTTGAGCATGAACTTATCACCTATGCAATGTGTATACTGTTCAAAATATTTGAATGGTATGAAACAAAATGTATTGGTATTTCAACAGTATAGACCTCATGGGGCTTTAATTCAAGTGTAGTGTCTGCTAAAAGGCATTTTTCCTTGTCTTTCCACAAGAATGACTTGTAAACACAGAAGAGCAACTTGTAGCTGAGGTACATGTATTTGTGAGAAACTGAGAACCATCAATAAACTTTAATCTGCACTTATTTACACTTTTTGTTTTCTTCTTTCAATTTTGTTAAGTGTTGTTCTTGTATAAACCTTCCAGGACACATTAAAATTTCTTCAGAGGCAATCTTTTATAAAGTGATCCAAGAAAATTACCTTCTATGTCTTCTAGAAGTTTGACAAAGTTGTTCAATATTATGGACATCCCAAATGTAGTCTGAAATATAATACAAGAAAATAAAAGAAAAACTATTGGAAATTGTAAAATATTTGATATAATATCTTCAATGAACATTAGAACTATGCCTTATACACGTGATTATTCCCTTTCTCCATCAAAGTTATAAAATAATGTCAATAACAAAAATATAAAGCACTTGTCCCATTATTTTAAAACATGAAGAAAAATTCAGTTTTACCTTTAACCGTGAGGTTCCTGTAGGTATCCAGCATCACATCTTTCTAGAGGATTTTCTGGGAAGGACTCAGCAAAGTCCACTATTCCTGAGTGAAGTTGATGTGTACAACATCATAGGTCACTGCATCCTAAAATAACCCATAAATTTATGAAAGAGAAATGGTGATGAACACATTGTAAATGTCTACTTCTTTGACAATTATAGTCATATAATTCTGGTGCTTCCCACACTTATTTCATGACATGGACATTATAATGTATTTACCAAGTCACCTTAGAAAGAAACTGAATAGAAGTTCACAGAGACTTTTCTTTCACCCCTTAAAGAAGCATATAGCACTGAGAAAAATTATCAAAATGAATAGACATAAAGGGAGACATTAGCTAGCAGATCAATTATACTAAAAAATCATCACAGAAATTTTATTATAGGGCCAGCCTCTCACAGAAAATCCCAGCACCTGGTGCCCACATCTGTCTTTGTTAGGTTTTTATTACTGTGAAGAGATACTACAAACCCTAGAAACTCTTACAAAGAAAATATTTAATTGAGTTGTCTCACTTAATATTTGAGAGATTCAGGTAATCACCATTATTGCTGGGGAATGGCAGCCAGTCTGCAGTTGCATGTGGTGCTAGAGGTTAGTGTCCTGAAATCTTGACTCAGAGGCAACAGTATGTTCACCAACATACTGGCCAGCATCCTGAGTATAGGAAATGTCAATGCCTGACTCCCTGCATACCCAGTGACATACTTCTTCTAACAAGGAAAAGCCCACTCCCCCTACTTCTGTCACTAGTGGAACTCACAGACGATGGACTAACAGTTGGAGGACTTTCATTGCATGAGACTAAACCCTGTGAAAGTCGGTGATAGTTATGTGACTTGATATATCCTAGGGACCCTGGCAGTGAAACCAGGAAGTATCCCAGGTGCATGAACTGGCTGTTTGGAACATACACCCTATGGTGAGACACCTTGTTCTGTCTTGATACAGGATGGAATGCCTTGGTCCTTCTTCAGCTTGGTATGCTAGACTTTGTTGACTCCCAAAGGAATTTATTACCCCCTCTGAGGATTGAATGGGGCTTGTAAAGGGGGAGATGTTGAGGAAGGGAGAAGGGGAGGTAGGTGAACTGTGAATGGTAGTTAAAATGAAAACTAAATTTTTAAAATAACATTTAAAAAGAAGCAGTGTATTATTGTATCATGCACCCAAAGTGACTGGTTTTGCTCTCATTTCTCTATAAGTATCAAGAAATGTTTACACCAATATTTGTATATAGAGTTTATGTAAGAGAGATGTTTTCCTTGTGTGTTTACAGGACATACCAGAGAATTGGTTGTCAGATATCCTGCATCTGGAGTAGCAGGTAATTACGAGCTTTTAAGTTAGTTTGTTGGGATCTGAATTCAGGTCATCCACATGATTATGTGCTGTGCCATCAGCTAAACCCAAATAAATAATGTATTCAATGAGTAATCATTGGGAAATGGATGCCTCAACATTAAGATACCATGGAAGGTAAATTTGCAACATGAGTTCATTACAATACAAATAAAATTACTAACACCTCATCTAATTCCAAACCTATATGCAAATTGGAAACAGATGTAATTCTCAACAGGATTATAAAGAATAGTACATACACTGGTACACTGTGATTTTTTTATACTCATAACAAATCTACAGCAATTGAGAAGGTGTACAATATTTAGGAAAGAATAAAGGTGATGAAAAGAAAAAGAAAAACAAAAGAAGGAAAATATAATCAACTTTTTCTCAAGAGACAAAAGGAAAGTCAGCTAGGTAAAATGAGGTCTTGACTAGTATAAACAAGCTACCAATGATTTTATGTGTTTACAAATTAAATAACTAGACATCATGACTCCCAAAACTTTATCTCAGAAGGAGGCTTAAACTGCTCTGCTTCTGACCATCCATCTAAAGATATTTCTTCCCAACAGATATGTCCCATAGTCTAAAACTCTACATACAAATGGGGCTAATCTCTTATTTTGCTACTGCAAACTCTCATTTCCCCCTTGTGGTTTCAGGCAAACATGGACCCATTGATGCCCAGACAGAAAATAACATAGAAGAATAATTTAATACCTGTCCTTGGCACATGTATCATGACGCAGCATGTGCCATCTGCCCAATTCACCCATTCAACATCATGCACAATTGAGAAAGTTCTGTAGATCAGAACTTCCATTTGTTTCCAGGAACTCAGTTTTCCTGAATGTCACCATTGTTGTGGGAGATAGGAAAATGTTTAAAACACTCTGATCATGCATTGCTGAAGGAAGATCCCCATCACCTCTATTTAATGGTTTCTAAACTATGTGTAATACATGTAAGAAAACCTGAATGTGGAATGAGATGTTCATAAATTCCAGAAGTCAAACTTACAGTTTACCAGTGAATGTTCCCATAAAACACCAAAACAATACTGTGACGCACAAAGTTGTCACCTGGTGTCAACTTTTTCATCTGGCAGACACAATTTTTTGTACTGGAAAACTAGAACTTTATGGAGCAGCAGGCTTTAATGTTCACTGTGACCCAGTTATGACCCCTTTTACAGTTTATAAAAGCCATTTTCTTCAGTATGAAGATGGCGCTGTTAAATGTTTATAAATCAGGGGTGTCTCCTTTATCATGTTTTGGAAATAACTGTCTGCCCAAGACTGGAGAACAAATGTGTATTTTAGTATCCTAATCTCTATCAGAACTGGTTACCATACTACTCATCTTTGGGTTGTTTTGGTGGCATCACTCCCTCAGGTAAATTCTATCTTGTGTTACTCAGTATCCCATAAGAATTGGTAAATATTTTGTATCAGCAATTTTAATTTTTCACATAATAGCTTATTGGTGGAGGATGATCCAACACAATAATGTCATTTATGTATGACGTTAGTGGCCCATGGCTTTAATCCCTGCACTGGGAAGGAATATAGAAAGGCACATCTCTATGAGGCTTGAGTGACAAGAGTAAGTCCTCAATGTTTATAGTGTTCGTAAAGACAAAGCCAAAACATGCATTTCTTTTTCTTTTCATATTTATTTGTTTATTTATTCATTTATTTTGGTTTTGAAAGAAAGGGTTAGGCTGTGTAGTAATTCCTGTCTTGGAACATACTTTGTAGACCAGGCTGAACAATTCAGAATCTTAATTATTATTATGATGATGATTGTTGTTCTTTTGATGCAGCTAATGCCTATAAAACACAAACACGAGACTCAGCGCCCACATGAAATTAATTGAGAGAGGGAAGAGAAAGAGGGTGTAGCTGGTGGCCAACCGAAAGCAGGACAGAGGAGGGGGGGCAGGGAGAGAAACCAGAGAGAGCAGAGAGAGAGGCAGAGAGAGAGAAGCCATTGGCGTGCTTGCTTTAAAAGAGGCTTGTGTAACTGAGTCCTCTGGCCACCAGGTAAAGCTGAGGAAGTGATGACATGGTTATGAGCGCCCTATCCATCATTGGGGGGGTCAGGAGGGTTCAGCTGGCTGCTAGTTCCTAACATTCCCACCTCTTATTGTTATTAAAAAGGTGGGGGTTGGGCGTGGCAGGTTAGCGAATAAGGACATTGAGTTCTGGAGACTGCTTCCTGATGAATTGGGGGCTTAGATAGTCTTTGGGGGATCCGAGAAGGCTGGGGTGCTGCCACATCCTGGTAGCTGGTTGTTTTGAAAGACCTAAAAAGTAATGTTAATGATGGACTAACCTAAAAACCAATATCTGTTCCTTGGAATTTGCTAGCTTCCTCTCACCAGGCCTTGGGATAAGAAGAATTCACATTGCCCCTCCTTTCCTGTGAGTCAACAGGTGGTAAATAGGGTCAAGAGATAGCTGTAACTCTGGTTTGCCCAGACAAGATTAATTAACACACCTGAGGCCCTAAGGTCTGCTGACCCTAATAGCAGACCATCCGGCCGCCAAGGGTCACCTACTCAATGGACAGAGGGTCCAACCCCCTCACCAAGCTTGTGGGTTTGCCTTTAAAAACACGTGGGCCCAGGGGAGGGGGCTTCTCCCTAGCCTGAGTGCTGAAGGAGCCCGTTTGCACAAACGTTTCCTGTTCATTAAAGCCTCTTGCATTTTGCAGCAACTGGACTGGACATTGAGTTCTTGGTGTATCGACTGAACCTGGAAGACTCCTCATTCTGAGGGTCTTACAGTTTCATCACAGTTCTGCTCTGGTGACTCTTTGAGGCCTGGCAAGATGTTAGCAGAACAGAGGACAAATTTAGGTTTTTTTTTTCCTTAGGTCTTAGTACTTAATAGGAGAAGTGTGAGGTGGGGGAGGGGCTCCAAAGGGGGTCCCGGGACAAAGGAAGGAAGTCCCTAGGCCAGGAAAAAGGTGATTTATTTGGAGTGAATCTGACCTGTAAATGGATCCAATTCAGCTCCCTGGAACTTAAAAGAATCTTTGAGTTTGTGAAAACATAAATATTGAGACACATTAGCAGCATACTCATGTTAGAAAAGATTTGGCTAACTAGACTGATAGATGGGAAGCCAACAGGGGACTGACTCGGACCCCCCTGAATATGGGTCTCAGCCAGAAAGTCTGAGCAGTCTAAGAGACCTCAGACAGTGGAGCCAGGATGTATCCCTGGTGCACAAAAGGACTTTGCAAACATATACCCCATGGAGGGATAACTGCCTTATTCTAGAGATAGGAGAGAAGCCCTAGTCCCTACTTCACAGGACCTGTCAGATCTACATGACCCCAACTGGATGGCATTCCCCTACATATGGTATTGTGGTGGGAGGTTGGGAGGGGAGGGTGTTTAGAGTGCATGGGAGAGGGTAGAGAGGGCAAAAGGGAGGGAAAGAGGGAGGAAGAGCTGGAGGGGGAGGGAGGGAGGGAGGGAGAGGGAACTGGGATCGACATGTAAAATAATAAATTAAAAAAAAAAAAAAAACGCTTTTTAAGCGTTTAAGTTGAAGAACAAGTTACTGGGGAAAAGTATTTCTATTTTTGTTTCCACAGAAAATGAAAAGATGTGGATTCCTTCCAGACTAATGTGGTTTGATCACACCAGACCACCTGAAACAGAGTACAAGCTGATCCTACACCTACATTCCAAACAGCTGGACAAAACAGCCCTACAGACTACAGCTAGGATATCTGAATCTTCGTATCCCCCAAGACAGCGCCCCTTACCAGCAGGAAGTAGTTTGGAAAGAACGACGCCCAAATTCCCAAATATTGTGTATAAATGTTTGTTTTCATTTAATTGGACTTTGTTATATAAAATTAAATAAAAAAGTAAATAAAAAAATAATGAAAAAAAAAGAAAAGATTTGGCTAAAAGAATTAAAACATACAACTGGCAGATTGTTAGCACAATGAAAAGCACCTTAATTGTAAGGTCATAGTTACAGATGTGATCATATAGTGGCATAATATGGTGTTTAATACTGTTAAAACTTTATTGCTTAATGTTAAGACTATAAACAGTAGTAACCTTAAAATACCCATTTTTTGAAATCTGTTTTGTAACAATTGGAGCCTAGGCTGCTGCTTTAAGCTGACAAAGCTACCAGTCGTCAAAAGCATCAGAGTTCTTGAGAAGGATAAACTTTTACCTGAATGATTAGAGAGTAACAGAGACTTACTAGTTGGCAGCATGTACAGCCACCCCAGGTCCTCCACAGTTGTTGAAGTCAGAGGCTTTAAGGATGTCTGCCTTCTGCTGATGGCACGAGACCTGGGGATTACAAGCTTTTGGAAGACTTACCTACCGTTGGCCCAAGCAACGTGGAGAAAGACGATTCCACTGCCCTCTTGTCCACAGTCCTTAGAGCCTTTTGGAGCAGTTGAGATGAAAGTCAGGATTGCTCAGTGGCTAGCATTGCCAATTTTGTGGGTGGAGCTTCTTTCAGTGTCCATAGGTCTTCTTGGAGGAAATGGGTGGTGCCAGCAGCTGGCCTCTTCTCTCTGTTATAAAAGCTTTTTAATGAAACATTTTAAATGCCATATTCTCTAGATCTCTGAGCATTTGAGGACTGTCTGACTGTTTAGCATACCTTAGTACACAAGAATATGTCTTTAGTTACCTGCCTTAAGCACATAGGTAGCTTGGTAAGGCTTTATTCCTTTAATTAATTAATCTTTGGAGGGATGTTTTACTCAGAGCTCTGCAGCCTGACTGTAAATGATTTTAACTTAGTAGGTTAGACTTATACTCATAGAGGACAAAGAGGTAGAGAAAAACTCCCTTTGATAATAGAGGCTTAACCTTAATAAACAGTTTACAGGAAAGACTGGGTGGCATAAATATTTTGTTACCTTGAAATAGACATGTATAACCTTAAATGTTGACCACCATTTAAAGACACATAACAATTTAGAAATATTTGAGACAGTACAGTTGAATTTAAGTTGTATGTAGTTAGCTTACATTTATATAAAGTTAAATTTGAATTAAATGTACAGATATATTAAACAGGACTGGGTAAAAATGAAAAGGACTGGAGTGTGAAGCTATGTATGACATAGTCAGTGAAAACAGAAATTAGAGACAAAGAATAAAAGCAAAAGGTAAATGAATTACAGGTTTTGCTGGTGTCAGAAGCTAGCTAGACTCCCTCTGCCTAGGTGGCTGGTGTAGCAAAGGGAAGAACCATGGGCGGGGGTGAGGCTAGGCCACATGGTCAAGACGGTGGCTGCCATAAACATATCCCCAACACCTGGCAGAAATCATAAAGTTTTGAGATAAAATTGTTGGCTTTTTTTCTCTCCACGAGTGAGGCAGAAGGATTTGTGAAACTAACAGGACACTGGAGTCCAAGGGGTACTACATCCAAAAAGACCAGCATAGGCCTGAGCAATGTATGTACCAGTCTAAGGGTATAAAACCCAAGAGACCCCTCGTGGGTCTGAGAAACGAATGCACCAGTTAGCATGAGTGGTGCTAGGGCACAAAATCCAAAAACATCTTTTGTGGGGAAGAATGAAAAACTTGAGCACATACTGCCTCAGCCCAGCCCACTGCCCTGAGACAGGCTCCAGCTGTGGTGGGCAGGAGTTTTAGTGTGGCAGGAAGAGAAGAGAAACAAGTTTAGGAAAAGAGATTGTTTAGCTGAGAGGTAAAAAAAAAAACTCCTTCCATCTACCTGTTCACTGGAAGTAATTTGAAAGATCCAGTAAAATATCAGGATCTAGAGTGCCGTTACACGGCCAATTTGAATTATTTTCTAGGGGATATATAGGCTAGTTTATTTCCCATGGGTGAAGGAAAAACAGGCCAATCATCTTTGGAACTCATCAGCCCAAGATTGTGGCCAAGGGCAAAGTGTTCAATAGGGACTCAGCAGTCCGAAGGCAGGAAGGCTTCAAGCCGGAATCTTAACTCACCAGTGGGAAATGCACCAGACCCTAAGGAAACAAGTAATAACGGAAAAGTGTACCTTACCAAATTGTAGCCAGTGTGGGATGGTATTTTCCAGCGAAACAGGTGAATGGAGGTGGTTCATAATCAGGGTCTCCAAATACCTCAGGCTGGCCATCCAATAATAGGTGGCCGCCTAGTACTTGAGGAGGGCCTGATCCGAATCATGGTACCAATGTTGTTCTTTTGATGCAGCTAATGCCTAAGAAACACAAACAGGAGACTCAGCACCCACGTGGAGTTTGTTGAGAGAGGGGAGAGAAAGCGGGAGTAGCTGGTGACCAACCAAAAGCAGAAGAGCAGAGAGAGGAAACAGAGAGGGACCAGAGAGAGAGCACAGAGAGAGAGCAGAGAGAGAGGCAGAGAGAGAGAGAGAGAAGCACTTGGCGTGCTTGCTTTAAAAGAGGCTTGTGCATGTGTAACTTAGTCCTCTGTCCAGGTAAAGCTGAGGAAGCAATGACATGGCCATGAGTGTCCCACCCATCATTGGGGTGGGGGTCAGCTGGCTGCTAGTTCCTAACAATGATGATAAGGAGGATTATTATGATTACAATTATAACTACTACTACTACTCTTGTCATTTTGTAGTAGATTTTTCTCATTGATCAAATATTTTTTTTTCGTTATCTGTTTTCCAACACAGGGTTTCAATACTGGCTGCCCAGAATATTAAGAAATTAAGGAGACTTTAGGACATAAAAGCTGGTTGTTCTATGGCTTCTTGCTGAGATGAGGAGAACTGAGGGTAATTTTTACCTGGTTGCCACAGGCACCTCAGAAAACCATGAGAAAAATGCAGGAACCATATCACAAACAAGATGATATATTGTCCCCTGAGAGACACCTGGGTGATAGCTCCATTGCATTATTAGTTTTATTCCTAAAATTAGTGTCAAATTTTTAAGAAATGAATAATTATAAACTGTGTTGTTTCATTGTAACTTGAATATTCAGAGAGAAAGTGGCTGGGAAGAATACCTCTATGAGCAATATAGTGGGCTGGCACAGCATCTATATTGTGCAGGTGAAAGAGCTGCATTATTCAATGTTCTCTACTTGAGCAGAAATGAAAGAATACAGCCCTCTGTTTTTGATGAAAGTGGATTTATTGAGCTGTCTCAGAAGCTGAGGGCCACATATTCTGACAATATCTGCATAACAATGGAAATTTGAAGAATTCTGTAGTTGTTTGGTTTATGAGTCTAGATATCTTAGCTGGTCATCACCATACACGAGTATTTCAAAGACATGCTGTCTAAAACTATTAAAGTGATAAACTCAGTAGGATCCATATGGCATCAATTTTGTGGAGCCTGTAAAATATTTCTGCAAGTATGATGGTATTTTTGCAAGACCCTCAGAATGAGGAGTCTTCCAGGTTCAGTCGATACCCCAAGAACTCAATGTCCAGTCCAGTTGCTGCAAAATGCAAGAGGCTTTAATGAACAGGAAACATTTGTGCAAACGGGCTCCTCCAGCACTCAGGCTAGGGAGAAGCCCCCTCCCCTGGGCCCACATGTTTTTAAAGGCAAACCCACAAGCTTGGTGAGGGGGTTGGACCCTCTGTCCATTGAGTAGGTGACCCTTGGCGGCCGGATGGTCTGCTATTAGGGTCAGCAGACCTTAGGGCCTCAGGTGTGTTAATTAATCTTGTCTGGGCAAACCAGAGTTACAGCTATCTCTTGACCCTATTTACCACCTGTTGACTCACAGGAAAGGAGGGGCAATGTGAATTCTTCTTATCTCAGGGCCTGGTGAGAGGAAGCTAGCAAATTCCAAGGAACAGATATTGGCTAGCTTTCCAGGTCAGATGGACCTTCATTTAACTTCACTTTTTGGTCTTTCATTTTGTTGGTACCTTAAAAAATGAAGCTCCATTTTATTCATTCACTAAACTTAAGTAATCAACCAAAGTTAATGCAATGCCAGAGGACTTCTATTAATATGTATAAAGGGCTAATAAGAATTGCTTCCCATAATATTAAACCCACTCCATAACTGCACATACAATCTGCCGTCAGGCACTCTATAACTGCACTTACTCCTTGCCTAAAGAGTGTGTGTGAAACTGACTGGGATCAAATCTATTGTTATTTAGATGGCAGACATTCACCATCAATACTCAGGCATCCTGTAGCAGGAAAGATATTGTCTTAAGTACAATAGTGTTATTTGATTTCAACTTTCCTGGTTGAAATGGTGGTAATTGAAAGTTAAAAGCACTGTGGTCAAATCTTGCTGAAGGTTGATCCCCACCTCCTATTTCCACTGATTTTTAAATTGTAAGACATATGTAAGACAGACCTGAATGTGGAATACTATATTCCTAAATTCCAGAAGCCAAAATGGTAGTATCTCACTTGTATGTTCCAAAACACGTGAAAAACTAGCCTGTGATACACACAGGAAATCAATATTTGTTTCTGTTTTGTTTTCTTTTTGTTTGGTTTGATTTTTCTTTTCTTTTTTTTTTTTTTAATTTTATTTAACCAAGTCCATTTAATGAAAACAAACATTTATAGACAATATTTGGGAATTTGGGCTTCATTCTTTCCAAACTATTTTCTGCTGGTAATGGGCACTGTCATGGGGGATTCAAAGAAGATTCAGAAATACTGGCTGTAGTCTGTCAGGCTGCTTTGTCCAGCTGTTTTGAATGTAGGATCACTTGGTAATATGTTTCAGGTGGTCTGGCTTGATCAAACCACATTAGTCTGGAAGGAATCCACAGCTTTTCATTTTCTGTGGGAAAAAAATAGAAATCCTTTCCCCCAGTAACTTGTACTTGAACTTAACTTTTGGAGTCAAAGCATTTTTTTTAATTTAATTTATTATTTTACTTGTCGATCCCAGTTCCCGCTCTCTCCCTCCCTCCCTCCCTCCCCCCCAGTCCTTCCTTCCTTCTTCCCTCCCTTTTACCCTCTCTGCTCTCTCACATGCACTGTAACCACCCTCCCATCCCCCTACCCCAATTCCATTTGTAGGGGTATATGTCATCCAGGAGGGGTCATGTAGGTCTGACAAGTCATGTGAAGTAGGGACTAGGGCTTCTCTCCTATCTCTAGATTAAGGCAGTTATCCCTCCATGGGGGATGTGTGTGCAAGGTCATTTTGTGCACCAGGGATACATCCTGGCTCCACTGTCTGAGGTCCCTTAGACTGCTCAGTCCTTCTGGCTGAAGCCCATATTCAGGGGGGCCTGAGTCAGTCCCATGCTGGCTTCCCAGCTATCAGTCTGGGGGCCTGTTAGCTCCTCCTTGTTCAGGTAAGCTGTCTCTATGTGTTTCTGCCGCCTGGTCTTGTCCTCTCCCTCTGCATCTGAGTTCTACTTCAACTCATGTTTATATATGGGTGTTTGCTCCTGTTTCCAAAAGGAATTATTTGAGGGCTCCATGGATAAGTTACTTGTTGATCTCACTCTCCAGGAAGGGCATTTATGATAGCCTTGCCACAGAAGTTCAAAATGATAGTTGGCAGCAGTCTTGTGGTTCTCTAGACCTTTCTTTCTGTTGAATTTTATCTTCAAACCAATGTTGGCTCCATCTTTTATGTTCTCTCTCTCTCTCTCTCTTTGTCTCTCTCCCTCTCTCTCTCTTTCCTGTCTTCTATTCCTAACCAGGCTAAATCTTCCTGGTCACACACATTTTCCTTTCCTCCCCCTCATTTTTTCCTAATTCTCTCTCCATTTGCTGCCCCCCCCCACTTCCCCTGTGTAAGTAGTACAGGTTTTTCCTGCCGGGCACCTGGTCTGATCCCGCCGCCGTGCCAGCCCCAATTAATGCACTGAGACACTGTATTAGATATAATTCTGTTGGCCAGGTTACTTGTTTCTTATCGGCTAGCTCTGTCTTAATTATTAACCCATTTCTATGAATTTCCATGAGGTCTTACTGAGAGCAGAGGAATGGCGGTTCTGTTCTGTCCAGGCTCTCCATCCTGACTCCTTCTTCCTATTTCCTCCTTGTCTCCTAGCCCCTCTTATCTTCCTTTCCTATTGGCCAACAGTGCTTTATTCATGAACCAGTATGAGAAACATATACAGAATGACATCTCCCATCACCCCTGAGCACTGGGGGACTTGTCCATTACCAGTTCTGTAAGGGACTTTATAAGAATCTCTTAGAATACACCTTGTATCCTAGTTCCTCTGGTGGTGTGAATTATAGGCTGGTGATCCTTTGATATAGATCTAAAATCAGTATATGAGTAAGTACATACTGTGTTCCTATTTTTGTGACTGGGTTACCTCATTCAGGATGGTTTCTTCAAGTGCCATCCACTTGCCTGCGAATTTCAAGATACCATTATTTTTTTCTGCAGAGTAGTATTCCATTGTGTAGATGTGCCACGTCTTCATTAACCATTCTTCAATTGAGGGGCAACTAGGTTGCTTCCGGGTTTTTCCTATTACAAATAGTGCTGCTATAAACATAGTTGAACAGATGTTTTTGTTGCCTGGATGTGAATCCTTTGGGTATATGCCTAAGAGGGGGAGTTATGTTCAAGAAGCAGTCTCCTATACCAATTTGTTCAAGGGTACCTCCTACTTTCTCTTCTAAGAGGTTCAATGTGCCTGGATTGATGTTGAGGTCTTTGATCCATTTGGACTTGAGTTTTGTGCATGGCGACAGACATGGGTCTATCTGCAATCTTTTCCACACCCTCATCCAAATGTGCCAGCACCATTCGTTGAAGATGCTGTCCTTGCCCCATTGTATAATTTTAGCTGTTTTGTCGAAAATCAGGTAGTCATAGTGTGTGGGTTAATATCAGGATTTTCAATGTGATTCCATTGGTCTACCTGTCTATTTTTATGCCAATACCAGGCTGTTTTCAGAACTATAGCTCTGTAGTAGAGCTTAAAGTCAGGAATGGTGATGCCTCCTGAAGTTCTTTTATTGTATAGGGTTGTTTTGGCTATCCTGGGTGTTTTGTTTTTCCATATAAAGTTGATTATTATCCTTTCAAGGTCGGTGAAGAATTGTGGTGGGATTTTAATGGGGATTGCATTGAATCTGTAGATTGCTTTTGGCAAGATTGCCATTTTTACTATGTTTATCCTACCTGTCCAAGAGCATGGGAGATCTTTCCATTTCCTGGTATCTTCTTAAATTTCTTTCTTTAGAGGCACAATGTTCTTATTATATAGGTCTTTTACTTGTTTGGTAAGCATTACACCAAAATACTTTATGTTGCTTGTGGCTAATGTAAAGGGTAAAGTTTCTCTGATTTCTTTCTCTGTCTCTTTGTCGTCTGAAAAATGTAGGGCTACTGATTTTTCTGAGTTTATCTTGTATCCTGCTAGTTTGCTGAAGGTGGTTCTCAGCTCTAGGAGTTCCCTGGTAGAGTTTATTGGGTCAATTATGTAAACTATCATATCATCAGCAATTAGAGACAGTTTGAATTCTTCCTTTCCAATTTGGATCCCCTTGATCTCATTTGTTGTCTTATAGCATTACCTAGAACTTCTGGTACAATATTGAAGAGATATGGAGAGAGAGTACAGCCTTGTCTTGTTCCTGATTTTAGAGGAATTGTCTTAAGTTTCTCTCCATTCATTGTGATGTTGACAGTTGGTTTGCTGTATATTGTTCTTATTATGTTTATGTATGTTCCTGTTATCCCTGAACTCTCCAAGACCTTTATCAGGAAATGGTGTTGAAGGTTGTCGAAGGCTTCTTCTGCACCTAGGGGAGAAAATCACATAGTTTTTCTTTTCTATTTGTTTATATGGTGGATTACGTTGATAGATTTTCCCATGTGAAACCATCCCTGCATTCCAGGTATGAAGCCTACTTGGTCATGGTGGATGATTTCTCTGTTGTATTCTTGAATTCGGTTTGCCAGTATTTTATTGAGTATATTTGCATTGATGTTCATCAGGGATATTGGTCTGTAGTTTTCTTTCTTAGTTGTGTCTCTGTGAGGTTTGGGTACCAAGGTTATTGAGGCCTCATAAAAAGAGTTTGGCAGTGACCCTTCTGTTTCTATTTTGTGGAACAGTTTGAAGAAGAACAGTTAGTTCTTCCTTGAATATCTGGTAGAATTCTGCAGTGAATCCATCTGGCCCTGGACTTTTTTTGATTGGAAGGCTTTCGATGACTGCTTCTATTTCATTGCAGGTTATAGGTCTATTTAAGTTGTTTGTCTGTTCTTGATTTAATTTGGGTAAGTGATAGTTATCCAGAAACTTGTCCATTTCCTTTGAATTTTCAATTTTTGTGGAATACAGATTTTCAAAGTATGACCTAAAAGTTGTGTGAATTACCTCTCTATCTGTTGTTATGTTACCCTTTTCATTTCTGATTTTGTTAATTTGCATGTTCTCTCTCTGCTTTTTCATTAATTTGGATAAAGGTTTGTCTATCTTGTTGATTTTCTCAAAAAAACAACACTTCATTGCATCGATTTTTTTTTTTTTTTTGTATTGTTTTCTTGGTTTCTATTTTGTTGATTTCAGCCCTCAAGTTGATTATTTCCTGGTGTCTACTCCTACGGGGTGAATTCGCTTCTCTTTGTTCTAAGATTTTCAGTTGTGCTGTTAATTCTCCTATGAGACTATCCTCTCTTTTCTTCATATGGGCACTTAGTGCAATGAACATCCCTCGTAGCACTGCTTTCAAGGTGTCTCATAAGTTCAGTTATGTTGTGTCCTCATTCTCGTTGAATATTAGAAAGTCCTTAATTTCTTTCTTTATTTCTTCTTTGACCCAGAAGTGGTGCAATTGCATATTGTTCAGTTTCCATGAGTTTTCTGTTATTTTTGTTGTTGTTGAATTCCATTTTTTAAAGCATGGTGGTCTGAGAAGATACAGAGGACTATTCCCATTCTCTTGAATCTGTTGAGGTTTATTATGTCACCTAGTATGTGGTCAATTTTAGAGAAGGGTCCATGTGAGGCAGAGAAGAAGGTACATTCTTTTGTCTTTGGATGGAATGTTCTATAGATGTCTGTTAAACTCAGTTGAGACATAACTTCTATTAATTATTTTGTTTCTTTGTTGAGTTTCTGATTTGTGGTCCTGTCTAGTGTTGAGAGTGGTGTATTGAAGTCTCCATCTATATGTGTGTGAGGTTTTATATGAGCTTTGAGTTTTAGTATTGCTTCTTTTACGAATGTGGGTGACTTTGTGTTATACTTCTTATTTGCATTTGATTGGAAAATCTTTTCCCAACCCTTTACTTTGAGGTAATGTCTATCTTTGAAGCTTAGATTTGTTTCTTGTATGCAGTAGAAGGATGGATCCTGTCTTCGTATCCATTCTGTTAGCCTGTGTCTTTTTATAAGTGAGTTAAGACCATTAATGTTGAGGGTAAGTAAGGACCATTGATTGTTCATGCTTGTTTGATTTAAGTTTGTTTTTGGCAGTGGTATTGTGAATATATTAGTTCTGCTTTACCCTTGGTTTCTGGTGTAGTTGGATTATGTGTTGCCTACATTTTTGTGGGCTTAGTTACATTCTTTGGGTTAGAGTTTTCCTTCCATTACTTTCTGTAGGGCTGGATTTGTAGATATGTATTGGGAAAATCTGGTTTTGTCATTAAATATGTTTTTTTTTTCTCCATCTATAATGATTGAGAGTTTTGCTGGATATAGTAGCTTAGGCTGACATCTGTGTTCTCTTAATACTTTTAGAACATCTATCCAGGACCTTCTGGCCTTGAGAGTTTCTATGGAGAATTCAGGTGTAATTTTGATAGGTCTGCCTTTATATGTTACCTGTCCTTTTTCCTTCGCTGCTCTTAATATTCTTTCTTCATTCTGTATGCTAGGTGTTTTGATTATTATATATCAAGGGGTCTTTTTTTCTTTGGTCCAGCCTATTTGGGGTTTGGTATGCTTCTTTTACTTTCATGGGCATGTCCTTGTTCAGATTTGTAAAGTTTTCCTCGATGATTTTGTTGAAAATGTTTTCAGCACCTTTGAGCTGGGCTTCCTCACCTTCGTCTATGCCTATTATTCTTAGGTTTGGCCTTTTCATTGTGTCCCACATTTCCTGGATGTTTTGTGTTATGGATTTGTTGGGTTTATGATTTTCTTTGGTCGATGAATCTATTTCTTCTAGTTTATCTCCTGCACCTGAGATTTTCTCTTCCTTCTCTTGAATTCTGTTGGTTATGCTTGTGTTTGTAGTTCTCAATTTTTTCCCAGTTTTTCTATTTCCATCATTCCTTTGGTTTGTGTTGCCTTTATTTTCTCTATTTCAGTTTTCAATCTTGAACAGTTTCGTTTACCTGCTTAATTGTTTCTTCTTGGCTTTCTGTACTTCCTTAAGTAATTTGTTCATTTCTTCCACCTTTTTCTTTGTTTTCTTCCTCCATTTCTTTAAGGGATTTTCTCACATATTCTTTGAGGGCCTCTATCATTTTCATGATGGTAATTTTTAGTCATTCCCTTCTGCTTCCTCTGCTTTGTTGTTGTGTTCCATTCTAGTTGGTGTAAATTTCCTAGATTCTGGTGGTATCATGCTTGTCTTTCTGTTGTTAGGTGTTTTATAGTATTGCTTTCTTCCTATAGCTTCTTCCAGTAGGTGTTGGTGAGGTCTCCCCTTCTCTCTATGGTACATCCCCGGTGGGCTTATGTGGGTCAGAGATTCAATATCTGTAGCTCTGTATGGTCCAAGCCCTCTAGGATGTCTCTCAGCAGACATGTACACAAGGATGGGGTCAGGGCTGAGGATCTAGTAGAAGATGCCAGGAGCCAAATGCTCTAGCCAATGGATGGTAGAAGAAGAGAAACGCTGAGCTGAAACTTGGAAAGGTTTTGCAGGATAGTTAGATCTCACTGAAAATTGGATCTCTCCAGCTGAGGCCTCTTTCTTTAGCAGAGGTCCAGATTTGGGAGTCAAGGATCTTGCTGCAGGAACTCAGAGTGGACCAGCAGATATAGGTGGATTTCTGGGAGGGGCCCGGGACTCCAGCAGGGGACTGGAGGTGGGGTCAGTGACCAAGCAGGTGGAAATTACAGGTGGTCCCGCATGGATAGGCAGGTCTCATTTGTTCAGAGTTTCTCTGAGAACTCTCCAAAATAGGGTGGACTGTTGGCTCCACCCTCTGTCCCAGTGCTCTACCAGAGCAGCAGGACTGTGGGTAGGGTAGGGCACAGGGTATTGGGGGCAGGCTCGCGGTGGGGATGGGTGGGGGTGTATCAGAGCTCCAAGGGTGCTCTCGATGTGGACAGGACACAGGAGCAGTAGGATCAGGGTCCAACCCAGGGAGTTCGGGTTGGGGGTAGAGGTTGTAGGGGAAAGGCTGCCCCTATTGTGCCCAGACTCACCTCTGGCCAATAGCTGGTGGAAGAGGACAAAGGCTAAGCTGAATCTTGAGGAGGTTTTGCAGGATAGTCGGATCTCACTGGAAATTGGAACTGAGCTGAGGCTTGTTTCTTTAGCAGAGGTCTGGTTGGGGGGTCAAGGATCTTGCCAGCAGGAACTCAGAGTGGACCTGCAGAGATTTTTTTTTTTTTTATTGCTACAAGACTTGTTGTTTTGTTTTGAGAAAGAGTTCCTTTGTGGCTTTGTAGTCTTTCCTGGATCTAGTCTTATATATCAGTGTGGTCTCCAATGAACAGAGATCTGCTTGACGCTGCCTCCTGAGAAGTACTCTCCTGTTGGGATGAGATATTCACCAGTATACTATTCAATAGAGATCTTATAATAAATACAGTTAATTGGAGTGACTCACACTTTCAGAGGTCCAGTCCATTGTCATCATAAGAGAAAACATGATTGGAAGAAGAATGTAATGCTGGTTTCATCTTGATATACAGGCCACAGGACGTCATCTTACACAATTGCTCATATCCAGAACATGGTAACCCTGAAAGCCCACCATCAGTGACACCGTTCTTCCCAAAATGCCAACCTAACTGCAGCAATGCCTTACCCTCTATAGTACAATTCCCTATGACATCATCGGCCCAATCACACTCAAAACATCATATTTCCTGAAGTAGGGCCTTTTTCATGATGGTAACTTAAGCAGCTGATTACCTACCCTGTTTCCCCTTGCAATACACTCAGAAAAACTATTCATTTTAGTCTGTTCTGAAGGCAGAAAACATGATCCTCATGAAATTTTTGTTTTCCTGTAAATGCAATGGATAGTCGACTCCATGACATAAATGTACAATTTTAAAATTCTAAGGACATAATTTTTCATCTTCTGGAATTTTTAGATCATTTGTGATTTTGGAGTGGGTTATATTTTAAATCAAATTGCAGTGTTACAGATTAATGAGTTCTATTCATTAAATATTTATGTAAAAATAATTGGTATCCACAAATAAAGTGTTTAAGATGCTTGGTTCACAAACAGGTACTGAAGGAATACATTCTCTTAATTAAGAAGGGATAATCAAGAGATCAGCAAGGACATTGCCCTGGAAGCAACATACTGGGATCAAGGACAAATATGTGAAAAACAGTGAGCCTGTCTCAGAAACCTAATTCTCAAATGCAGGAAGTGCAGCTGTTCTAGATTTGCCTTTCCAATGAGAAATAACTTCATAGACTTAAGAGATAAATAAAGAATATCTCTGTAATGATAGCATGCATTCTTTTCTGGCTAATGGTCAATGGGGACAAAGCCTAAAACAGATTTGTTGGGAGATTTTAAGACAAGGTTTTCCTCTGCAATAGCCTTAGTTGTAGTGAGACTAGCTCTGTTTATGACACTGGTCTGAAACTCACAGAAATCTGCCTGCCTGTGTCTCCTGAGTACTGGGGTTAAAGGCAAGCACCACCACAACCTGGATCCTAAAACAGACTTTAGCATTACAAAGTTACTGCCATTTTTATGTTCTTTCAGGGTCAGATTAAAACTGACACTTTGAAGAATTTAAGTAGTAATAAGAAACAGCAAGTAAGGCCAGGAATGCAATTAAAGTTTTCAACAGAAAAATTAGTATGGTAATTATTTAATAGTACATGAGTAATATGAAACAGAAGTTCACAATTCACTGACAGTGCTTGGAGTATTGGTCCAGAACATGAGTAATAGAGGAAAGGCAGAACAAAGAAAAGATAAAACTTGGGAAAGGGACATCTTGCTTAACCTATGTTATATTCTAAGTAAGCTTCTTATGAGGAAAAGCTTCCTGTTCCCTCCTTTTTGGGTAGATGGAAGAAATGGGAGACTTTTAGGAATTCAGTAGGAGTTATCTTTCAATGTGACCAGCTCATGAGTAGCCTACTCAAGCATTGCATCAAGAGGAGAAAACAGTTCATCTGGGGAACTTCAGTGATTAAGCCCACAGTGCCCTTGGGACCGATAACTCCAGCTCCATATGGTGGGAATAGTAGTGTGCACAGGACATGAAGTAACCTCACCACAAAGGCCCTGGATTCAGACAATTGCATTCTCTCCAAAGCATCTTCATTATGTTAAAGGAGGGGATCTATTTCATTCTCAATACCTGAGGGTGTAAGTCTAGGTCCCCAGGCTGATAATGGCTCTACTACGTTCATTTGTGGGTTTGAGAAAGAGCTATGTTCCTTCTTTGTGAGTCAGGACCTAAACACATGTCTTGCTTGCTCAGTCAACCCCTCAACAAAACAGTGTTTACCTTTTCAAACAGATTTCCTATGGGCTCATCTTGCCCTTCTGACTAAACTATGATTTTCTCTAGAAGAAAACTGGACCATCTGGCATACCATTCCAGTAATTCCCCCATAAGCAGCTTGAGAGTGACCTTTTCTATGATATGAGGATGGGCCTAGGGGCTGTTTGTAAATTAGGAGTTTCTCCCTTGACATGACTTGCAGCCAAACTACTACAGAGATATTTAGGGATACAAAAAGAGATAATTGTTACATGGCTTAACATTGTGTTTAGGTCAACTGCATATGCTCTTTACCTGGTTGTCACAGGCACTTAAAATCAGGAAAGAGAAGCAGGATCCAGATGACAAACAAGATAGTAGCTTTTTCCCCTCCTAGAAAGGTGGCTCTAAGAATGTAGGAGTTCTATCCCTGAAACTCAGAGCAAGTGCTTCGAAAATGCATAGTAATGAAAACTGTAGACTTCCTAGAAGGTTTAATAGTTGAAGAAAAATGAAACTAGGAAGTTTGTATTTGTGAGCAATATTGTTAGTCAACCCATGTTCAGTAGCAGGTTAAAATAAAAAGAAAACAAAAACTAACTGCATTATTCGAGGTTTTCTGCATGAACAAGGATGGTAGGGTGAATCTCTCCATATATGTAATACATGGATTTATTATAATGTCTCATAGGCTGTGGTTCAGGTAATCCAAAAATGGCTGCCTAACAATGCGCATCTGAAGACTATAGCAGTTGTTTAGTTCATCAGGGTGCATGTCTCAGCTGGTCATCATTATACTCTTAAAGTTCAAAGAAGAAAGCTCTAAAGCTAGTAATGTAATAAACTTGGTGGCCATGCTAGGGCAAGCAGTAACAGAAGGAGAGCCTCCTCCTTTAATACCCTTTATACATGCAGGATACCACCAGATGGTTCGACTCATATTAAGGTGAATCTGATTCTTCCTTATGTGTTTTGTTTTATTAATGTATTTCATGTTCGATTACTTATATTAAACATGTGCACTGCCACCAAGTAGTTAAAGATGGATCTCATCATCTAATTCCATATAAAGCTTCCCTGAGTGGCTTTGACAATTCTGGAACACACTCTGCCTGTCTCCTGTCTGAAATCCTATATGGGAAGCCATTCCAACTTGTCATGGGTACAGAGAGCTCAAATAACAACTATTTTCCCTAAGATATTATCTTTCCTACCATAGGTTGTCTGGGCCTTCTTGGTGAATACATGCTATCTAAATATATCTAAATATATTTTGGCACACACAGGCTTATACACCCTTCAGGCAGGGAATATGTGCAAGTATGGGGTTCCTTAAGGCAGATAATATGTGCAGTTATGGAGTGTGTTTAGTATTAGGGGAAGCAATTCCTATTTTCTCTTTATACATATTAAAAGAACACCTCTGCCATTGCCCCACCATTGGTTGACTAATGTTTGACATAGGAACTAAATCGAGCATTCAGTATTTATAGTGAGATAATTACCTTGTCCCTGCCTGCACCATAGACCACGCCCATTGGAGGGGTGGAGACAGGGCCGGATGTGACCTGGGGGAACTAATTTTGAGGAGCATAGTGGGAGAGCTCTTTTGCCTGCAGCACAGGAACAGCTTCCTGGGACCAGGAACTTGCTGGAGTACATCTGTCTATGTTGTAAGTTATTTCTCCCTGAGTAAACATCTATTTAGCCTATTTTTATTCTCCTGATCCTTATCAAACATCAATATCTGGTGTCAGAAGCGGAATCCGGATGTTTACCGGACCTGGTTTTCACCAAGCCGGCAGATGCTTCTCACTTCCCACACCATCCCCGAATGGGAAGGGTTCCTTGCCTAACCAGGTGTACACACCATAGCTTGTGGGACATTTTCCTCTGCCCTGCAACTTTAGCTCCACAGCGGCCCTGAGAAAGCTTGCATTGCTTCTCAGCTTTTGCCATTTCCCCACTTTGCATTTGCAGCTGCATTGCACATGGTGCCTGCCCAGCTGGTGTGTTTCCTGCAGCCCAAAGGTGGCAGTAAGCGGCCTTGGGGTCCCCGAAATTTTCACAAGGCTCCTTTCATTCATTCATTTAACAAAATTTTGCTTGCCTTAGTTTGTTAAGGGCTATTCTACAGGGAACGAGATCAGAAGGATTGTCTGCTGCTGGATCCTATTTGGTGGGACTCCTCCAGGCAACCACCACAAGTTGAGATCAACAACTAAAACCATCAAAGTTCAAGGACAGCAGAATTCCACCTAAGGTAAATGCAATATACTTCACAATGTAAGATGATATAATATATGAGATCAATTGTTCCATACCTAGGGTGGATAAGCTTATGATGCAAGACTTTACAAATTCTTTTACTTCATATATACAAGAAATTTTAAGAGAAGAAAATCGTGGTTTAAAAAATATATATATATATATATTTTTGGTAGTAGCATTGGGTATCAATGTTATGATATTATAAATGGTTTGATATTAGAGCAAACAATAAAGAAATTTTACAAACCATAACAGTCTTAGTAACAGTGGTTCAAAATATGGAAAATGGCATAGAGAGCTAAAAAACAAAAAGCTGAATATTGAAAATAACAATGGAGAGCTCAAAATTAGAAGGGAAAATACAGAATGCTTAGAGAAAAATTCAGAATATTAGAGAGGCAAATAAAGAGCTTACAGCTAGAATAGAAAACGTGGAACATAAAAATGACCAACTAGAAAACAGAATTTGTTATATGTTAAATGCTTCAATAACCAAAGCAGAAAAAGTGCAATGCATTAACATGCTGGCAGAAACAGCACGTTCCTTATTGAACAAAGTTGCTAATAAGGTTTAAAAACAGGAATACCAGATGGAAAGTATAGCAGAAGCTGTTCCATGTCTGAGGATAATCAAAAGCTAGCAGAAAGAACATTGTTTCTGGAAGGCTGTTTACATGCCACTCAAATAATATATAAGACAGGGAATATGAAGAATATGGAATCATTTGTAGTTGGAGCAAGCAAGAGACATTGATTCAATGAAGTCTCTAGAAAGTTATGTGGCTCAAGATCAGACACTCAAAGAAACAATGCTGAATAGATTGTAGACCTTTAAAGACTGCTGAACCCTGTCAAATCAGAGTAAGACAGCCTGTTTACCTTCCTGCCTTTGTTGTGGTCTGCCAGGTATTCTAGGCCTTAGCCAAAACTGGCTGTACCAACCTTGCTGTGAGACCTTGGGTGACTGTCCAGGTAACATGCTGTTTCTGTCCTTGCTGCACCATTTGTAAGTTGCCCATCTACACTTCCTGCCTACCCTAGTATTGTTATTTTCCTTCTCAGGTCTTTGATGAGGTTGAATATTAAATTGTCACAACTATTATTTTGTCTTCCTAGTTAGATATATTACTTACCAGACTTAAGCTTTCCAGCTTTGGACAACACTATTGTAAACCCTGTTTTTTCTTTATGCTAGTACTAGATAGTTAGGTCATAAGTTTATATTTACTCAATTTTCCTTTTCTTAGAGCACACTTGTTATTCACTGTTTTGTATATAGTTTTTGTATCACGCCTAAATCTTTTCTTAGACTTAAAGGGGAACTGTAGTGAGATATTCACTTTTTTCACACCTGCAGCATAGACCAGGGCAATTGGGCTGGAGACAGAGCAGGAGTTACCTGGGGGAACTAAGTCTGAAGAGGGGCTCTGAGATCTATATTGCTTGCAGCATATAGATTCTCAAGGGAAAGCATCACAGTAAGATGATACACTCACAATTTAAATAAATAAGCAAGATGTTAACTTCAGCCACAAAACATCTGAGTAAGAGTGATTGATAAGAGAAAAAAAATAAAAATACAAAAGGAGAGAGTTGTTTATGATAAGGATGTCTGATAAAATGAGAGAATAAAGGTAATACAAAAAGATATAGAGGTTCCAAGAAATTTTGTATAAAGTTCAGTGAAAGATGTAAACTGTTGGTTGTGGGCTCTCATATCTATAAACATAAATTTAAGGTTAGTAATATGCATTAAAAATTATGACCATACCATTCTAATTGTTTAAAAGTTCCATTTATTTCTCTAAAGAAAATTTTATGTACTTGTTAAAAAGTTCTGGAGTTTGCCTCCAATATGGCAGGACCAGACATTTGTGCAAAATACTGTCCTTGTGTGGACTGTTTGACTTTTTGCTATATGAACTGGATATGCAGAACCTACAGGAAAGTGACTGCTGTTACAACATACACACATTGCTACAAGATTCCTGCTTCATGGAAGAGTCTGCTAGACAGTCTAACCAAAAGTTGAGATGCTCATTTTTTATGATACAAAGGGAATGCCTCCTTGTTTTAGCTACATTTGGTAAGCGTAAGCTATTTAGGTCAATTGAGTGACATAGATGTTTCATGTTTCCCTAAAAGGAGTTTCAAATTAATATCAGTATTTTTAAAGCTAAAATTGTTTAACCTAATATAAAATGCTAAGAAACACAAGATACTGGCCATCCTTATATATTAACTGTTGGCTATAATCAAACCAAGTATTAATGATTAATAACAGGGATAAACATCACTCTGTCTCCCATACATGTTCTAAAAGTTTAAGCTTAAAACAAGTAACTCATACAAATTTGTCTATTTAGATATACCTAGACAGACTTCTAATACTACAGAGATCTGTATAGATAAGGTATTTAAATGTTAAATAAAAAGTTGTAATAATATCAGACAAAGAATCACTGGTCATAACAATTAACCTAGGCCTGTAAAGAAGATTATGAGGCAGCATGGATTGTTATGACACTGACCAGGGTGCAAGATGGTCAAATACAGTGACTGCTGCCAGGTAGGACCAAGCTTAGACGTTGTAGAGTCTGCAGGGTACTGAAAAATTGCTTGCACCAACTTTGCCTAGACAAAATAAGGTCAGAATTTTCCATGTCCCTCTTCCACAGAGAAAAGACAAAAAAAACAAACAAACCAAAAAAAAAAAAAAAAAAAAAAAAACAAAACAAAACAAAAAAAACCTCTCACATTATGTCCTTGGTGAAGAACTTCTGCGCTCAATGCCATAGACAATTGTTTATGGCTAGGAGTATATTGACTGGTCCCTGTCTTTTTTTTTTTACTAGATTGAACAGTTAATTAAATATATCCTTCTCAGATCTGATAGTATTGATGGCTGGGCTAAACCATAACTTTGTCAGCTTGGCAGTATTACGCAGCCTTAATATGGCTCCTCAATAAGGATCTAAAAATATAAAGACATATATGTCATTTTTGAACATTTATTTATTAATTATGCATACAGTGTTCAGCCTGCATATATGTCTCAAAGGTATAAGTACATTCCTTCTGTTTTACAGATACCAATATCTACTTTTTCTACAATATGGATTTCAGCACAGATTGGTAATGGTAATATATCTAAATCTTTTATGTCCTTTTATATAACAGTTCATATTGGATTCAGAGGCTCAAATGTCATAAAGCCTGGATCCACTTCTTACAGGTTAACAGGATTGCAGATAAGTACAGCCTTCCTGAGGATGGAATTTTCTCCCGGTCTTGCTGTTCTTCTTGATCACTAAAGGTAAGGAACTAAGAGTTCCAATTAAATATATACATTTTAACTTCTGTTCCCACTTTGACCATGTCTCAGCCGATTTGTGCTTCTGGCCGATGAGCATCAGTTGCTGACTACAGCCTACTCCTCAATATTGCTCTCCCTGGACTTAAGGTGAACCACTCCAGCCGATGTGAATCTTCAACAGGGTGTAAAAACTAATGTCTTTGATAAATGTTTGATTTTTCTGAATTCCCTTTCCTTTTGATGGTATTGTCCAGCATTTTAGCATACTTGCAGCTCAGAAAACACTGCAAAAGTAAGCAGGAAGTAATATAGGCATATCCCTGACACCTCAGTGTTTTGATTTTCAGACAGCTGTCACCTGGAGTTCTGTAAATTATAAAGCCTCCTTGAGCAGCTTATTACTATTATGCCTATGGGTTTCCTCAACCTCCAAGGAAGTGACTCCTGACTGCAAAAGCAAAAGGTTTGTGTTGCTAAAAATCAAGCCAGCTGGGACCTCACTCTGTCAGAAAAGTAAGGTAGTGGTTTAAATTTGTGAAGGGTTTTTAGCAGGTTAAACAAAAAGGGAAGTTTGAGACCACTAGTCTCATTTCCCAAGGTTTCCAAGATACAGTTTGAGTTCTTCCTTTCCAATGTGGAACCCCTTGATCTCCTTTTGTTGTGGAAGGGTGTAGGGGAGAGTCCACCTGAATTGGTCCCAGAATCTCCTCTAGCCAAGGCCTGGCTATAGTGGACAAAGCCTGGGCTGATACTCAGGATGTTTCTGCATGTATAGCTGGGAATTTTCACTCTCCGGCTGTTGAATAAGTTAATTATTCCAGCCTGCATTGTGTAATTGTGTCTGCAACATCTGCATATTTTGTGGAGGAGGCAGATGATGATCCCACACACTGTAGGAAGAGAGTGGGGTTGTCTATTTTAGACAGGAGTAAGTGAAATTGAGATTTGTGTCTCTATAGGTATCTACAAGGTCTGAGTCTTGTGTAAAAGCCAGGGCCTAGAAACACTTTTTTGTGTCTTTAAGCACACTCTAACCCTTGAGGAAGTGCTCTTGCTGTTCAAGCTTAACCAGCCAATCAACAAGAGCTGGCCAACCTGACAGTCACAGGCATTGCAGAACACTTCCTGTAAATACACTGTAACCTTTTATTCTTGCTTCAGGCTTCGTTAAGCAGAACAAGTGCCAGTGCATTGATTTCTGTTCTGGGAGTGCTACTGTAGTAAATTGTGAGTGGACCATGGATGAACACAGAAGCCACAATATGGTGAGTGAAGAGATGCTATCCTCAGATGGGGAGGATGGGATGGGGAGGCCTTGGAGTTGGTGTGGCAGGCCCTCCAGGTTGCTAAGTGGGAAACTTTGGCCACATTCAGTGTTCTGTGAGGTACCATATGGTCCTAGCAACTCACCAGACCTGGGTGCTGGAGTATGAATACTTCACTCAGTAGAAAGCATTTCATTTCCATCAGAGAGCTTTCTGTAGAAAGGTGTGTATAGTCAGCACCAGAGTTCTTTTTGTGCACAGTAAGACAAAGAGACAAACCTAGAGAGGCCTAATTTCTCCAGTGTCTTCTACAACTTCTGCAGTACACATTTAATGTTTAGGTACAAGATTCATGTTAAATTAATTGTGTGTATCCTGTAAAATACATTTTCTTTATTTCTGTACATACTTATATTTATTTATTTTTGATTTTGAGATAGCTTTTTTTCTTTTATTTTTACATACTTATTTTTTTTCTCTTATTTTACATATTGATCGAAGGTCCCACTCCCTCCCTGCCATGCCTCCCAATTTGGCTCCTGTCCTATTTCTGTCCCCACTCCACAGGGAGGGTGATGTCTTCCAGGAGGAGTCAAAAATCTGTCAAATCATTTGGATTAGGGACTATGTCCTCCCTCCTGCCTCTAGGCTAAGGGAGTATCCCTCCATTTGACATGTGCTCCCAAAGTCATTTCATGATCCAGGGATGCATCCTATTTCCAGGGAGACAACATTTTTCTAAGTATAGCACTGGAGCATGACATGAAAGTTGCACTGTAGAGCAGGCTAGTCCCAAACTCATAGTGACGTACATACTTCTGAATCCTGAGAGTGATATTATAGGCTTGGGACACTGAACATATCCATACATCCATACATGGCATTCTTGTGTTGGATTGCACTCCAATACTAAACTGTGATGTGGAAGATTAGAATTGTTCATATAAAAGACGTACCAATTCATAGGGATATTGAGACCCACAAAATAGGATTTAGCTGAGGGAGTGCTGCCTATAAAATTACACAAAGATGAGTAGTGTGCTGATAAGGCATGTTAGAGATTAGGATGCTAAAATATACATTTGATCTCTAAGATTGTCCCAGACATTTGGCTCCAAACCATGACAAAGGAGAAACTCCTGATTCACAGAGAGCCCCCCAGGACCATCTCCTTCTCACAAAACAAGACTGTTAAAATCTGATCAGCAGACATTGCTTGGACACAGTGAACATTAGGGCCTGGTGTTCCAGAAAGGGCCAGTTTTCTAGAGAAAATCATAGTCCTCCCAGATGCGCAAGATAAATCCAAGTGATGACAACTGTTTGAAAGGGAAAACCCTTTTGTTTTGAGGGTTGGACTGAGCAAGCAAGACTCTCAATCATGGAGATGGATCAATGCTCCTTCTCAAAACTAGAAAATTTATTGGCAGAAACAGTAACAACCTGGAGTCTTTGCCTTAGGACTGTTCCATCATGCCCTGAGATATGCAGAATAAAATAGAGCTCCTCCTTTAAAACAAGGAAGATGCTTATGAGGGAATGCAATTGTCTGGGGCCAGAGCCTTTGTGTAGGTGTTATTTCAAATCCTGAGAACACAACTCTTAGTCCTGCTGACTTTCTAGAATTCTCCCGTTTCCTTCCATTTCCCCCTGGAAGTCATAAAGAGGAGGCAATACTTCATAAGATGTTTACATAGAATAAGACATAAGTTAAGCAAGACCTCCCTGCCATAGGTTTTATCTTTTCTTTGTTCTGCCTTTCCTATCTTCCCCATCTTCTGGCACATCTGTGTCTGAAACTGTCATTAAAGTGTGACATGAGAGCATGTCACTAGTGTACTCTGAAATAATTATGGTACTATCTTTTCTGTTGAAGTCTTTCATTGGCTTACTGGACCGACTTGCAGTTCCCTGACCTTTTTAAATTCTTCAAAGTCTCAGCTGTCAGCTGACCCTGGAAGAACTTAAAAATGGCAGCATTAATGGAATGCAAATTATGTTTAAGAGCCAGACAATGATGATGAATGTGTTTAACCCCAGCTATCAGATTGCACATACAGGCATATTTCTGTGAGTTTGAGACTAGTGTGCTCTATAGAGCTAGCCCACTACAACTACAACAGGGAAACCAAGAAACACTGTCTCAAAAAAATATCTGTTGTAGGCTTTCTCCTATGTGCACATTAGCGAGAGACAGTTAAATGTTATCATTACAGAGACTATTTTTTTTTTCTTTTCTTTATTTACCTCTTTTGTCTATGGAGTTATTTGTTCACTGGAAAGGCAAAATCTTGAACAGCTTTACACCCAGCATTTTAGAATTAATTTTCTGAGACATGCTTTCTCATTGACAACGGTTGCTTTGATCTCAGCATGTTGCTTTCCAGGGCAATGTACTTTCTGTCCTCTTAAATACACCTCATTAAATTAAGTGACTGTATGCCCTCAGAAGGGAGAAGGATGATTTTTTTTGTTTGTTTGTTTTGTTTTGTTTTTTGGACCAAGCATCTTAAACACCTAATTTGAGGATACCAATTTCTTTTAAGGAAATATTTAATAAACAGAACTCATTAATCTGTAACACTGCACATTCATTTAAAATATAATCCACATCTACATCATAAATGATCTCAGTGAGAACAAGATAAAAAAGTATGACCCCAGTGTTTTAAAATTGTCCATATGAGTCATGAAATTGACTGTCCATTACACTTGCAACAAAAAGATTTGCATACTTTCATGTGGAGCATGTATGCTTCCTTCAGACCAGAGTAGAAAGAAGAGTTTATTGCGTGCACTGTAAGGAGAAGCAGGGTAGGATATCAGCTGCTGCGTCCATCATAAAAAAGGTTGTGATTGCTGCATTGTGATGGCTTGAATGTGATTGCACCTATAATCTCATAGGGAATGGCAGTAGTAGAAGGAGGAGCTTTGTTGCAGTGACTTTGGCATTTTGAGAAGAAGAGTATCATTGGTGATGGGTTTTGGGGGTTTCCTATGCTTTGGATATGGGAAGTATATAAGATGTCTTACTCTGGCCTGCATATCAAGATGTAGCCAGCACCATATTTTTCTTCAAATCATGCTCCCTGCTATGAAGAAAATAGATGGAATTTCTGAAACTTTGAGCCAATCCAATTACAAGTTTTCTTTATACAATTTGTGGGGGATCTCTTCCTTGCAAGTAGAGTGATGAGTATTCCACCCCTGATTTTCACTGGGGAGACTAGGGGTTGGAATCCCTGATAGGGGCAGCTTTACCAAGGAGGCAGAGACAGGTTGACCTCTGTGAGTTAGGGACCAGGCTGTTCTACAAGAGCTAGTTCCAGGACCACCTTAATGTCACAGAGAAACCCTATCTAAAGAACATCAACAAAAAGACTTGTGGTGGTCTTAGAACTTATACACAGCAATGAAAATCCTAACTAATGTAGGTTCAGTGATTTTCTTCTTTAGATACTCAGGGTGTATTGATTCATGTCATGTGAATGAAGACAGACTAGATTTGTTGGATAAAATTTGGAAGTTATATTGAGCTGGGTATAGCCAATGGTGTGATGTCATTGAGATTTGCATTGATCACAGCTACTCCAGACTTTGCTACCTAGTGCTGGGAAGAAACTGCTGCAATTCCTTTAGGGAAAGGCTTTGAGTGCTCATTAAGAAGGAAATAAATGTTACTTATTTACTCTTTTCTAATTCCCCTGGCTGGTATTGGGAATGCAAATGACTACAAGGATATGGTAGAATTTAGTTCATTTAAGAACTTTGAAGATGGTGTAGGCACAGTGCAGAAAGAGGTGGGAGAAGGAAGGAACATGAGCAATTTCTTGCTTTCCCTTGGTGGAAATATCAGTGTGGAGCCTAAAATCAATTGTAGATGTTATACAAAATGTCTGACTGGCCTTTTCTTGGTGTCCATAGACAAGGACAATCAATAATCTTGATAAAGTACTGATGTGATAATGAAACCAAATTGCTGACTTTTGTGTAGAAGGTGCAATGAATTCAGCCCCACAGCATGGTCAGTGTGTAAGCTTCAGAGAAGGAGGAGCAGACCTGCCTAACTGTCATTGCTGCAGGGACAGGAAGGGAACATGTGCCCTGTGCTGACCTGGACACTGCCCTTTTTCTCTGAGCCTCGATGTGTGTAGGTTCCCTTGGGGGAGTGAAATCTCTGTGTCCACACTGGGCTGTGGTGGGGCACAAGTTTTATTCAAGCACTTGAGAGGCAGAGGCAAGAAGCTCTATATGAGTTTGAGGCCAGTATGATTTTCAAAGAGAGTTCTAGTGTAGGTCCCAAACATAAAGAGACAGCCTGCCTTGAAAACCAAAAGAAAATCTAAAGGAAAAAACAACAAAACAAACAAACCAAAACGAAACTAATATTGGTGTTCAATATGAAAGACACAATTTCTTTTAGTATGAGTTGGGAGCATCCAAGGGAAAAACTGAATGTTTGCTTCTGGAATTTATGAATATTGCAATCCACAATCAGACTTTTCTTACATTTGCCACACACAGTTTAGAAAACAGTGGAAAATGGTCATGAGAATCATCTTTCAGCAATACAAGATCACAGCTCTTTTAACTTTCCACATTCACTAGCTACCATAGCATGTCTCAGGAACGTTGAGCTCCTGGGAGAAAAAAGGAATTTCTTATCTGCTCTTTTCTCAAGTGTCCATGGTGTTTAGTGGGTGGGCAGGGCAGTTTCCACATGCTGTGACATTATACATGTGTTCGGAAGAAGAAATTAAATCATTGTTCTGTATTAAATTTTGTGTGGGCATGATGGGGCTGGTTTTGCCTTAAACCACAAGGAGCCTTGAGAGTTTGCAGAAACATAGAAAGAGATTACCACCATTTTTAGAGAGAACTCTAAACCATGAGGCATTTCTGTTGGGAACAATGCCAGTACCTGGAGTGTCAGAAGAAGAGAGTGAGCATTCTTCTGAGTTAATTTTGTGGGAGTTGTGAATTCTTTTTATGTAAGATCTAAATAACTACCACGATGGGTAGCTGGTTAACATTGGTCAAGATCTCGGCTTTCCTGGCTGAATTACCTCTGGTGTTTTGATAAAAATTTGATTATATTTTCCAGCTTTTTTTCTTGTCTGTGTCTCTGCATCTTGGCTTTATCCTTTCCCAAACATTGTACACCTTCTTGATCACCATATATTTGTTTTAAATATAAAGGTCACAATATGTCAAAGTATAACCTGAACGTTTCCTGGATTTCCTCTGTGTCCATTGTTATGTCCTCCTTTTCATTTCTGATTTTGTGAATTTGCATGTTCTCTCTCTGCTTTTTCATTAGTTTGGATAGAGGTTTGTCTATCTTGTTGATGTTCTTGAAAACCCAACTCTTTGTTATATTGATTTTTTTGTATTGTTTCCCTGGTTTCTGTTTTATTGATTTCAGCCCTCAAATTGTTTATTTTCTGGCATCTACTCCTCCAGGGTGAGTTTGGTTCTCTCTGTTCTAAGGCTTTCAGTTGCACTGTTAATTCTATATTGTGACTATTCTCTGTTTATGTTCATATGGGCACATAGTGCAATGAACTTCTGGTACCACTGCTTTCAAGGTGTCCCATTAGTTTTGGTATGTTGTGTCCTCATTCTTGTTGAATTTTAGGATGTCCTTAATTTCTATTTTTTTCTTCTTTGACACAAGTATGGTGCAATTGAACATTGTTGAGTTTGCATGAGTTTGTAGTGTTTCTTCATTTTGTGTTGTTGTATTCCAATTTTAAAGCATGCTGGTCATTTAAGATACAGGGGACCATTCCAATTCTCTTGTAACTCTTGAGGTTTGTTATACCACCTACTATTTGGTTGATTTTAGAGAAGGTTTCATGTGGAGCAGAGTAGAAGTTTGTTCTTTTGTGTTTGGATGGAAAGTTCTATAGATGTCTGTTAAACCCAATTGAAACCAAACTTCTGTTAATTCTTTTCTTACTTTGTTAAGTTTATGACTGGTGGTCTTGCCTATTGATGACATTGGCATGTTGAAGTCTGCCACTATAAGTGTGTGAGGCTTTAGGTGACATTTGAATTTTAGTAGCATATCTTTTATGAATGTAGTTGCCTTTATATTTGGAGCACAGTTAGTCAGAATTGATACTTTGTGTTGATGGATTTCTCTTGTGATGAATATGGAATGACTGTTTTCATCTCTTTTGATTAATTTTGGTTTGAATTCTAACTTGTTAGATATTAGGACAAACACACCTGCTTGTGTTTTGGACCCATTTGATTGGAAGATCTTTTCTTATCCCTTTACCCTGAGTTTATGTCTATCTTTGAAGCTTAGATGCATTTCTTGTATGCAGCAGTGAGATGGATTCTGTCCTCATATCCACTCTGTTAACCTGTGTCTTTTTACAAGCAAGTTAAGACCATTAATGTTGAGGGAGTGTAAGGAGCATGGAATGTTAATGCTTGTTTGTTTTAGATTTGAATTTGGAAGTGGTATTGTGAATTTATTATTCTTGCTTTACTCTTGATTTGTGGTGAAGTGGATTATCTGTTGCCTACATATTTGTGAGTATAGTTAACTTCCTTGGCTTGGAGTTTTCCTTCCAAATCTTTTTTATGGCTGGATTTGTAGATACATATTGTGAAAATCTGTCTTTGTCGTTAAATATCTTGTTTTCTCCATCTATAGTGATTAAGAGTTTGCTGGGTATAGTAGCCTGGGCGGGCATCTGTGGACTCTTTCTACTCGTAGGACATCTATCCAGGACCTTCTGGCTTTGAGGCTTTCCATGGAGTAGTCAGGTGTAATTTTGATAGGTCTGCCTTTATATGTTACCTGGAATTTTTCCTTTGCTGCTCGTAATGTAATTTCTTTATTTGTATGTTAGATATTTTGGTTATTATATGTCAAATGGGTCTTTGTTCTTTGGTCCAGTCTATTTGGTGTTTGGTATGCTCATTGTACTTTCATGGGCATGTCCTTCTTCAGAGTGGGAATGTTTTCCTCCATGATTTTGTTGAATATGTTTTCAGTACCTTTGAGCTATGCTTCCTTACTTTCCTATATGCCTACTATTCTTATGATTGGCCTTTTCACTTCCCCACACTTCCTTTTTTTGTTAAGAATTTGTAGGATTTATGATTTTCTTTGGCTGATGAATCTATTTCCTTTACTTTGTCGTCTGCACCTGAGATTATCTCTTCCATCTCTTAAATTCTGTTGGTTATGCTTTCATTTGCAGTTCCTGATCATTTGCCCAGTATTTCTATTTCCAGCATTCCTTCATATTACATTTTATTTATTGTTTCCATTTCAGTTTTCAAGTCTTGAACTGTTTCCTCCACCTGCTTAATAGTTTTTTCTGGGTTTCTGTACTTGCTTCAGGATATTTCTTCATTTCTTCTATTTTTTGTATGTTTTTTCTTCCACTTCTTTAAGGGATTTTCTGATATCCTCTTTGAGGGCCTCTATCATTTTTAATTCATTCTCTTGTACTTTATCTGCTTTGTTGTGTCCATTCGATTTGGTGTAGCTTCCATAGATTCTGGTGCTGTTATTCTTGTCGTTCTGTTGTTAGATGTTTTATTGTATTGCCATCTTCCCATAGCTTCTACCCTGGTGTGTTTTGGTGGGTGAGAAGTTTGATGTTTATAGCTCTGGGTTGTACAAGCTCTCTAGGAGGTCTCACCAACAGGCAGGGCCTAGCCAGTTGGGCTAAAAGTTCAGACTCCAGCAGAAGACTGGCGAAGCAAGTCAAAGATTTTTGAAGGTTGGGACTCAGGATGTCCCTTCAGCCGATGGGCAGATCTAGCCCTGGGCCTGGCACTCCTCCAGCTGTGACCTCTTTGGCATAGGCCCTACAATGGGGGTCAACGATCTACCCAGCAGAAACTCAGAGTGCTCACATGGACACAGGTGATTCTCAGGGAGGGGTCTGTAAATCCAGTAGAGGACTCTAGCCTAGGCCTGGCAATGAACGGCATATACTGGGCTGATACTCTGGATGTTTCTGCACCAATAGGCAGACCTAGCCTGGGACCTGGCACCTCTCGACCCTGAGGCCCCTTTATCTGATGCCCTGAGATGGGGACCCACTTCACTCATTACCTTAACAACATAGAAAGCCTCATTGAGATGATTGATTTATCTAAATCCAATCCTACCATTTGCTTTTGTATTACATAAACCAATTCAAATTGGAGGAAACTGTTAATACTTTAAACACCTAAGTACCTGGGTTACAGGAATGAGTGCTCAAAATATTAAATATTCACAGGTAAAAATATGTTTGGTTAAAAGATTTGATTTAATTTTAATTATGTAATGCCAGTCATGGATTTGTGTCTGCTGCCATTCCCAGAGATGTTAGCCTTTTGAGTTATTCTTGTAACAGGAACTATAGAATGTTCTCAAAAATCCTGACATAATTCACTAGCAATGAATATCCCATAATTTTCTCATCCATATCTTTAACCTTGTCTCTATTCTTCTTCTATCTTCCTTTATATAAATTGATAGGGAAGAGCTCTTGAAAAGAGGAAATTGAAGATTTTAGCCATCATACTTTTCTTTAATTTCAATAATCAAAATGGATTTTGTGGAGCATGGTTCTTTAAGTTCACTACAACCAAGATAAGTGACAAACTGGTCAGCCCTTCTGATGTAATCTACAACCCAGAGAAGAGAGAGAGAGAGAGAGAGAGAGAGAGAGAGGCAGAGAGGAAAATAGAGAGACACAGAGCAAGAAAGAAAGCATGAGATGGAGAGAGGAAAGAGAGATAATGGGAGGGCTCAAGAGACATCAACAAGTTTCTTCACACCTTCTGGTTTCATACTCTGTACCCAGTCACAAAGAGGAACATGTTGTGTACTCCTTAATATATGGATTTTTAGACCTAGAGCAAATGATCACCAGCCTATAATTCACCACCAGAGGAACTAGGACACAAGGTGTACATTCTGAGAGATACATCTAAAGTCACTCACAGAAGGGGGGGAAGGGACAAGGCCCCCAGATCCCCATGGGAAGTGGTGAGGAGCAGTGCCTGGGAGAGGGAATTAGGAGAAAGAGAAGGAAGGAGAGGAAAACTAGTGTGACTAGGAAGATTGAGTCAGAGTAGGAATAGAAGACAAGAGGGAGAAGAGAAAGAAAGAAAGCATGAGAGAGAAGAGAGAGGGAGAGGAAAGAGATAATGGAATGAGCATCATCAACCCCAGCTTCTCTGCCTTCTGGTTTCATAATGTACAAAGGCACCACATATAAGACTGGTAAGAAACCTCCCCTATGACTGTTGGCTATGCTTGAAGCTCTGATGGGCAGTGGAAGCTGAGTTACAGGACTAAATAAGCAGAAAAGACACAGAACTTGAGGTAGGTTTGGATCAGGGCTACAACAGAAATTCTAAACTCTTTGTAGATACAGAAGCCATTAGGGTTTCCACGCAACAACAGCTTCCCTGGGTATAGAAGGTGTTGGTTTAAGTATGCTTCTTCCTTCTTACCAGGGATAATCCTGGAGAGGAAGGACTCAAGAGTTGGTGAATCACTTTTGCAGGAGGTGTGGTTTACAAGGTTTCCCTTAGCCGCCATCCTGTAGCCCATCGGCACCTGTATCTTGAGATGGACAAAGCAGGTTGTGCAAAGCTTCAGCCATTTCATCTTTGGAACACAATTGGAAGAGGATGGTTTTGACTCCTGGCGTGTTTGTGCTTCTCCATTAAGCCCTGCCCTCTGGTGTCAAGGGGAGCCCTGCCCTGGATTAACCTCACTTCTGAACTACCCTTAAAGGACTGCTATTGTGTTTCCAAGTAGTGGAAAGGGACAGGGATCTCCTGAGAAAACTGGGATCATTGTCTGCAGTGAGGGAGAGTTGGGAGAAAGAGAATGGGAGAAGAAGATGGGAGAGGAGGAAAGAGGAATCAAAGAGGCACTGAATTTTGGAAAAGAATGAAACAACAAAGAGATACCATACTAGATAGAGATATTATAGGTTGTAGAGAAATCTGGCATTAGGAAAATGTCCCAGAGATCTACAAGGATGGCCACAAATAAGAATATAAGCAATAGTGGAGAAGTTACCTTAAATGCCCTTCTGTATAGTAAGTTGATATCTACTTTATAGGATATTCTAGAGCCTTCATCCATTAGTTGACAGAAACTGACAGCAGAAACCCACAGCTAAGCACTAAGTAAAACTCGGAGATCCAGTTGCAGAGAGGGAGGAGTGATGGGTACAGGGGGCCAAGACCAGGTTGGAGATGCCCACAGAATCACCTAAGAAAAACAAGAGGGAGCTCTGCACACCAGTCTGATAGTTGGGAAACCATAATATGACTGACCTAAAAAACCCCCTCCACAGTGCATCTCATTTAGAAGGCCTGGTAGGTCTAGAGGACCTCTGGCAGTGGAATCAGGATGTATCACTGGTGTTGAAAGACTTCAGGAGCCCATTCCCCATGGACAGATATATCCATCCACACTGAATCACGAAAAGAAAATGGGAGGTACTCTTGAACAAATTGGTACAGGAGACCACATTTAGACATAACTCCAGGAGCACAGACACTGAGAGCAACAATTAATGAATGGGACCTCTTCAAACTTACACGAAGCTTATGTAAGGCAAAGGAGACTGAAATGGACAAGACCAAACCGCAGCCCACAATTTGTTTTGTGCATAGTGACACAGGTCTAATTTGTTCTTCCTCCTTGCGTGGTGTACCAACACCATTTTGATGGGGAGATGTCATTCTGAAAAATATGTTTCTCATACTGGTTTAATGATAAAGCTTTATTGGACAATAGGACAGATAGATAGGCGGGACTAGGAGATAAGGAGGAAAGGAAGGAGGGAAGGAGGAGTCAAGATGGAGAGACTGGGAAACGAGATGCCTGCCCTATTCCCGGCAAGAAGAGACACCTGAAAATACATAGATCAACAAAAATGGGCTGATACTTATGACAGAGTTTGCCATTAGGCAAACTGATACCTGGCTAACAGCATTATATCAAATACAGAGTCTCTGTATATTAATTGTTGCTGGTGCGGTGGTGGGACAAGACCAGCTCCAAGGAAAACCTTACTCACCATTTGTTGAAGATGCTTTCGCATTCCATTGTACACTTTTAGCTGTTTTGTAAAAAGTCAGGTGTTCCCTATGTGTGTGGGTTAATATCAGGATTTTCTATTCGATATCCTTGAGCTACTTGTCTATTTTTGTGCTAATACCAGGCTGTTTTCAGGACTATAACTCTCTAGTAGATCTTAAAGTCAGGGATAAAGATGCCTCCTGAAATTCCTTTATTATACAGGTTGTTTTGGCTCTTCTGGTTCTTTGGTTTTTCAATATAAAGTAGATTATTACCCTTTCAAGGTCAGTGAAGAATTGTGCTGGGATTTTAATGGAGATTGCATTGAACATGTAGATTGCTATTGGTAAGATTGCCAATTTTACTATGTTTTTTCTACCTATCCATGAGATTGGGAGATATTTACATTTTCTGGTATTTTCTTTAAAGACACACATTTTTATTATGTAGGTCTTTCACTTGTTTGGTAATTGTTACCCCAAGATACTTTATGATGTTTGTTGCTATTGTACAGGGTGATGTTTCTCTTGATTTCTTTATCAGCCCTTTGTTGACTGAATATGGAATGGCTACAGATTTTTTTATTATTTAATCTTGTATCCTCATACTTTGCTAAGGTTTTTCAGATGTAGGAGAACCTGTAGAGTTTTTTAGTTGCTTATGTGAACCATCATATCATCTGAAAACAAAGCTTGAGTTCTTCCTTACCAATTTGTATCCTCTTGATCTTTATTTCTTGTCTCATTTTCTTTAGCTAGCCCTTCAAGTAAAATAATGAGAAGATGTGGAGAGAGATACAGCAGCCTAGTCTTTTTCCTGATTTTAGATGAATCGGATTTAATCTTCACATTCAGCTTTTAGTATTTGCTCAAGTTTACTATATATTGTTTTATTATGTTTATTTAAATTCCTATCCCTGATTCTCAAGACCTTTTAGCCATAAAGGATGTTTGAAAGAAATAAAGGTGTTTTTCAAAATTAAGTAGATGATCATGTGACTTTTCATTTTCAGTTTGTTTATGTAGTGGTATACTTGATGTATTTTCATATGTGAAACCATTCATATAATTCATGATAAACCTTCTACTGCGTGTCATGATTTCCGGTATAATCTTGGATTCTGTTTTCTATATTTTCTTGAGTATTTTTGCACCATTACGTGCATGAGGGATATTGGTCTGTAATTATCTCTTATTTGTGTCTCTTCTTTTGTGTAGATAGGTATTAAGGTGATGGTAGCTCCATAAAAAGAGTTTTGGCAATGAAATTTCTATTTAAAGAACAATTTCATAGAGTATTAATTATAGCATCTCTAATGAATTTTTCGCAGAATTTTCACTGAAGAAGACATCTGGCTCTCGGACTTTTTATGTTGGAAGGCTTTTTTATTACTTCTACTATGTTAGTTGTTATAGGTCAAATTAAGTTGCTTGTCTATTCTTGATTTAATTTTAAAAGGAAGAAAGTTATCCAGAAATTTGTTCATATACTTTGAATTTCTATCAATGCTTGGATAAATATAGAAGTGCCAAAATATGACCAATTGTTTGGATTTACTTCATTATGTACCACTTTTTGTTTCGATTGTTAATGTCCATGTTCTCTCTATGCTTTTTCGTTAGTTTGGATAAAGGTTCGACTTTTGTTAATTTTCTTGAAAAACCAACTCTTTCTGGCATTGAATTTTTGGATTGTTTTCCTGTGTTCTACTTTATTGTTTTTTGGAGACCCATTTCTTTACCTGCCGCCTGTGCTACAACTATATCTTGTAGACCAGGCTGGTCTTTAACTACAGAGATAAGCTTCCATCTGCCTCCTGAGCTCCAGCATTAAATGCATTTGCCACCACCACCCAGCTATTGGTATCTTTTAAATGTCTTAAACACATTACTGCTTTTATCTCTATTTTGCTGCTCTCCTATGTTTCGTAGATTTTACTTATTTCATTAGTTCTCAAGTGATGCTGATTATTGATTTCTGTGTAGAGCAAAGTGTCTTCTAACTGTGGCTTGTCTTATGCTGTGTAATTGAGAATTGTTTTGAACCTAATCCTGCTTCTCCTGTACAGTGCTGGGAAGTCTTACACTTGCTCCACTCAGGCCCTTGCCTTGTCAGTGAGAAGGAAAATAGACCAGAAAATGAATGAACTCCCAAGATCTCTGATTATTTTGGTGTCTTATAAATGGAGAGGGATTTGTGCAATGATTGAGTTCATGTCCCACTTGGATACAGCTGGAGTCACAGTGCAGAAAGATAGAGGCAGGATGGAAGCTGAGATTTCCTCCTTCAACAGTAGTTGAGGTAAGCAATGTGGAATTACGTAATCATTCCTAGATAATCCATAATTGTGATTTACATCCATAGATCCATAATTGTGGGCTGTATCTTAGAATCCACAGATGAGGGTCAAGATTCTGGATAGAGAGAGACCTTATCATGCATACAAATTGTGTTAATTATAGTATTCAGCCAAACCGGTCTGGGTGTACTCTTGTGGACTATGTAACAGGACTTTTATGTTTACTGGGTTTGGATGTACAATCTGAGAGAAAAGGTTTGAGGAATACTTGGTGTGCTCTAATTGAAACCCCTAGTCTCTGGAGCACATGTCCATGAAGCTATTTTCAGCTTTTCAAAATATTTTTTTTATTTTAGATCATAACTACATCATATCCACTTACACTTTTCTGCCCACAAGCCCTGCTATGATTACTCAATGTTCTCTAATTCACAGCCTGCTTTTCTTAAACAGGAGTTTCACATTAAACACAGTGAATATTGGAAGGTGGCATACATTTGGCTGCAGTATTTCCTAGCTATTAGGTCAAAGGTTGCTGACCAGGAACAATGAGTATAACAATATGTGCACAGAAAGGTCACTGTGATTTTCATAATGAGCTGCTTGACTTACAGGATAGTAGAAGAATGTATACTAAAACACAAACTTTCTGGAATAGGCCACTATCTGCAGGGTGGGTTGTGCAGAGCTACAAGGACTATAAAATCTGAGTCATTGATTTCTGATTCCCTGGTAGTGGGCTGCAAAATTTTAGGTCCAACAGAGTGGTCCCAGGCAATGCTGGACTCTGAGAAGGCTTCTTTCCATGATTCTCTTGTCCTTCTGCTCTATCGAGTTGTAAGGAAGAACACAGGTTGCACCATTCTGAATGTACAGTTTTCAAAGCAGGTCTGCTCAGATGTCATTTCTGCAAAATTTGTATGGACCATGAGATAGACTGGGTTCTTTTGGTCCATGTGGTGACCTGGGCAGTTACCCTTGTCCTCTGAGCCTTCCTGTCCATGTGTTTCTTGGTTTGGGCGAGTCCACATCTCTGGCATGGGTGGGTGTGTTGCTTATTATATAACTGTCCAGTGTGCATATTCATGCAATGCTGTTGGTGTGCAGTGGGGGCTGACGCTGGATAACTGAAGGTCTGATTTCTTGATGTTCTGAATATTCCACTCCACTTTCAGGTTTGCCTTATAAATATTTTAGAAAGTAGTAAAAAGTGGTGATGTGGATGTCTATCAGCAATACAAGATTATAATGTTTTTAACTCTCTGCTACCAAGAGTTACAATACTGTACTGAGTGAAGATTAATTCCAGTGTACAAATTGTGTCTTTGTTCTACAGAGATTTCTCTGGTGTGTATGGTTTGGGACAGGGAGTTAGGTCAGGCTCTTCATCTTGGGCTTAAATCTCTTGGCAGGAAGCAGATTTTAAATTATTCTCCCATGTTGTTTGTGGAATGGGCATCAGTGGGGCTTAGTTTACCTGAATCCATAAAGGGGCATAAAGGTCTGCAGAGCCATAGCAGAAGATCAGCTCCATTTGCATAGAGAGCTCTAGAGCAGGGACATCCTGTCTGGAATAGATATCCATAGCTGCAGGGTCAAAAGTTTTGAAGGGTCACTTTGAATCGATTTATTTGGAGTGTTGAAGTCTGTGTTTATTTAATCTCTTTACACTTGGATGCATAGGTATTTGGATAACATTGGTCATGATCACACTTTTCATGGCTAAATTTCTTTTGTACTTTATATTAATAGTTGATATATTTTGACCTTTGCTCTTGGGTTATTCTCTATTCTTTTACAAAGAATATACATATTTTGATTGTTGTTACCTTGTGGTAAGTATAAAAGTCATATTATATCAGTTTGTGTATCTTGTTTTCCTAATTCCATTGAGCATTCTGGGTATTTCCAAAATAAAATGTTAATGTGCCTTTGTAATCTCCATTTTGTGGCTCATCAGAAAAACATGTTGTGTATCTTTTGGCAAGAGACTCAGCACATCTTTTTGGGGGGATGACCAGAGTTCAGATACTGACATTCAACTTCACATAATTATCTACATCCCGTAACCTATACTTATACAAACCATTTTCTCAAACTCATACATACAAAATATAGCAAGAAACTCTGATAAAATGGTAAAGATTAGTACCATAAACACAATAAATCAATCATAACTGCTAATTTTAGCCTTGACAATAACGCACTGAAAATTGTAAAGTCATTTAGTTGTTCTTTTAATTTTATTTAATTTTATATAATAGTCCAATTAAAGGAAAACAAATATTTACACACAATATTTAAATCTGGGCGTCGCCTTTTCTGAACCACTTCCTGCTGGTAAGGGGCAATTGTCTTGGGATTCAAGAAGATTCAGATATCCTGGCTGTAGTCTCAGGTCTGTTTTGTCCAGCTGTTTTGAATGGTAAGATCAGCTTGTACCTGCTCTGCGCAGTCTGGTGTGACTGCCACATTAATATTCAAAGGAATCCACATCTTTCGCTTTTTTCTAGAAACAAAAATAGAAATCCATTTCCCAGTAACTTGTCCCTTCAACTTAAATTTTACGCTAAAGCATTTTTTTTTTTTTTTTTTTTTTTTTTAATTTATTATTTTACATGTCGATCCCAGTTCCCTCCCTCCCTCCCTCCCTCCCTCCCCCAAGCCCTCCCTCCCTCCTTCCCTCCCTTTTGCCCTCTCTACCCTCTCCCATGCACTCTAAACACCCTCCTCCCAACCCCCACCACAATACAATATGTAGGGGAATGCCATCCAGTTGGGGTCATGTAGATCTGACAGGTCCTGTGAAGTAGGGACTAGGGCTTCTCTCCTATCTCTAGAATAAGGCAGTTATCCCTCCATGGGGGATATGTTTGCAAAGTCCTTTTGTGCACCAGGGATACATCCTGGCTCCACTGTCTGAGGTCTCTTAGACTGCTCAGACCTTCTGGCTGAGACCCATATTCAGGGGGTCCTGAGTCAGACCCCTGTTGGCTTCCCAGCTATCAGTCTAGTGGCCCTTAGCTCCTCCTTGTTCAGGTAAGCTGTCTCTATGTACTTCTACCGCATGGTCTTGTCCTCTCCATCTGCTTCTGGGTTCTAGTTTGACTCAGTGTTTATGTATGGGTGTTTGCTCCTGTTTTCAACAGGCATTAGTTGAGGACTCCATGGAGAAGTTAGTTGTTGATCTCACTCTCCGGGAAGGGCATTTATGATAGCCTTTCCACGGAAGCTGAGATTGTTAGTTGGGAGCAGTCTTGTAGTTCCTCGACCTTTCTTTGTGTTCAACTTTATCTTCAAACCAATATTGGCTCCCTCTTTTATGTTCTCTCTCTCTGTCTCTGTCTCTCTCTCTCTTTCCTATTTTCCATTCCTAACCAGGCTCAATCCTCCTGGTCGCACATGCCTTCCTCTCCTCCCTCTCATTTTCTCCTACTTCTCTCTCCATTAGCTGTCCTCCCCCACTATACCTGAGGTCTGGGGGACTTGTCCCTTCCCAGTTCTGTGAGGGACTTTATATGAATCTCTTAGAATACAACTTGTATCCTAGTTCCTCTGGTGATGTGAATTATAGGCTGGTGATCATTTGATCTAGGTCTAAAATCCATATATGAGTGAGTACATACTGTGTTCCTCTTTTTGTGACTGGGTTACCTCATTCAGGATGGTTTCTTCAAGTGCCATCCACTTGCCTGCGAATTTCAAGATACCATTATTTTTTTCTGCAGAGTAGTATTCCATTGTGTAGATGTGCCACATCTTCATTAACCATTCTTCAATTGAAGGGCATCTAGGTTGCTTCCAGGTTCTTGCTATTACAAATAGTGCTGCTATGAACATAGTTGAACAGATGTCTTTGTTGCATTGATGTGAATCCTTTGGGTATATGCCTAAGAGGGGGATTGCCGGGTCCTGTGGTAAACTAATTCCCATTTTCCTGAGGAACCGCCATACTGATCTCCAAAATGGCTGTATGAGTTTGCACTCCCACCAGCAGTGGAGGAGTGTTCCACTTTCTCCACATCCTCTCCAACATAAGTCATCACTGGTGTTTCTAATTTTAGCCATTCTGGCAGGGGTAAGATGGTATCTCAAAGTTGTTTTGATTTGCATTTCCCTGATAGCTAAGGATGTGGAGCATTTTTTAAGTGTCTTTCAGCCTTTTTGATTTCCTCCATTGAGAATTCTTTCTTCAGTTCTGTACCCCATTTTTTAATAGGGTTATTTGGTGTTTTGTTGACTAGTTTCTTGAGTTCTTTGTATATTTTGAGATCAGCCCTTTGTCGGATATAGGATTAGTGAAAATCTTTTCCCAGTCAGTGGGCTGCCATTTGGTCTTGTCAACTGTGTCCTTTGCCTTACAGAAGCTTCTAAGTTTGAAGAGGTCCCATTTATTAATTGTTTCTTTCAGTGTCTGTGCCCCTGGAGTTATGTTCAAGAAGCGGTCTCCTATACCAATTTGTTCAAGGGTACCTCCTACTTTCTCTTCTAAGAGGTTCAATGTGGCTGGATTGATGTTGAGGTCTTTGATCCATTTGGACTTGAGTTTTGTGCATGGCGACAGACATGGGTCTATCTGCAGTCTTCTACACACCCTCATCCAATTGTGCCAGCACCATTTGTTGAAGATGCTGTCCTTTGCCCCATTGTATAATTTTAGCTGTTTTGTCGAAAATATTGTATAGGGTTGTTTTGGCTATCCTGGGTCTTTTGTTTTGCCATAAAGTTGATTATTATCCTTTCAAGGTCGTGTGAAGAATTGTGGTGGGATTTTAATGGGATTGCATTGAATCTGTAGATTGCTTTTGGTAAGATTGCCATTTTTATATGTTTATTCTACCTATCCAAGAGCATGGGAGATCTTTCCATTTTCTGGTATTCTTTAATTTAATTTCTTTCTTTAGAGTCACAAAATTGATGAAAGATCAGAGAAGCAGAGCAGCCAAGCCCTAGCTCTCACTTCTACTGAATCCTCAGACCAAAGGGGCGGGCTATTTTGACTCTAGGATTCTTCCCTCAGAAAACAATGAACTTTTGTCTTCTTCCCTTTTATTTCTCTTTCCTCCAACCATAACTACCTCCCAAGTTCAGGAATAAAAGAATGAAGCACCACTTGTCTCTCTTCTCTTTAGACTGGATCAATCTGGTGTACCTTGGGACAGCCATGAAATCCACCTGATTATGTCTCCCAACTGCTGGGATGAAAGGGTCCACCATGGCCTGTCATCTATGCCTAACTACTGCATAGCTCCACACTCTATTCTTAAAGCAAGTTTGTTTTTGTTTAGATGTGTTTATGGTTGAAGAAGAGAATTGTTTCAGTCTGCATCGTGTAATGATGGGTGCAAGCTCTGCACATTGCATGGAGTGAGAAAGAGAGTTTGTACTTGTGCACTGCAGGAAGAGAGCTAGGTCACTCATTGGTGACATTGGTAACTGACATTGAAATCTGTGTCTGACTAGGCTGTGGTGGCTTTTGCCTTTGATTGCAGCACTGAGGAAGTAGAGGCAAGTGGATCTCTCTGAGTTTGAGGACAGCGTGGTCTACAGAGTAAGTTCCAGGACAGCAGGGCCACAAAGGGAAACTCTGTTTCAAAGACCTAAATAAATAAATAAATAAATAAATAAACAATAGACAGTTAATGAAAAAAAAATTTACTAGAAAACAAGAACAAGATTAATATTAATATTTAGGAAGGAATTCACCGGCACAGTTTAGTGATCAAGGCACAGGATGGCAGGAGCCACACAGGGAAATTCTGTTCAAAAAACAAAACAAAAAAACAAAACCAAATAAGTTCCTATTTGTGCAGATCTCTAAAATGTCTAGGTCTAGAGTAAAATCCAGGGCCAAAGGAGGTGCTGGGCTTGCTGTGTCTTTAAGCACACTCTAACCCTTGAGGAAGAGCTCTTGTCACTCAAGCCTCATTAGCCAATCAGGGACATTGAGCCAACCCTCCAGTCTGAGGTCTGGAAGGAAACTTCCTGGAGCCATGCTGCAGGCTTGCTTTTATATCAGAACAGGCACCAGAGGATTGACTGCTGCTCTGTGAGTGCTGCTGTGGGGAATGTAGGAGAACAGAAGCTGCAGGATGGTGAGTGACAGGATTGGGGGTAGAATGGGGAGTCATGAAAGTGTGTTCTCAGGCCCTCCAGGAGGAGGTTTGGAATGTGCTGCCACATTCAGTGTTCTGTTAGGCCCATTGTGGTTCTTGCAGCCTCCAACCAGGGTGTGGCCTGGGAATATTTTCCATGTGGGCTGCTTCTGAGGAAAGGATTTCGATTATGCAGCATGGTGAATAAACTTTGTAGTCAGCTCCATTATGCTTTTGGTGCAAGGGTTAGCAAGTTACCAAAAAGTTTGTCCAGTGCCTTCCAGAAGTTCTGCCCTTCACATCTAACATTTGTGGGTCAGATCCATGCAGAGTTATTATCATTTATTTTTTGCCATCAAAATAACTTTTCTTCTGTTGTTAAAAATAAATAAAAAGATCTTATTTTACTATCGATCCAGTTCCTCTCCCATCCTCCTATTTCCCCAGCGACCTCCCCATCCCATCCCCCACACATTCCTCTGGGAAGCTGAGTTCTTTAGAGGATTCATCAAAATCTGTCAAGTCATTTGGATTAGGCCCAGGCCCTCCTCCTTGTCTCTAGGCTAAGGGAGTATCCACATTTGGAGTTAATTTTGTGTATGTTCTAAATGGCATTCTTTTTCTTAATTAACATATATATGGAGTCTCATTTATAGCATGATCTGGAATTTTCTATGTGGAGCAAGCTAGCCCCAATCTCATAGTTAACTGCCTGCCTGTTTCTTAAGGATAGTTTAAAACAAGGGAAAATACACACATCTGTAAATGGCATCTTTGTGTTGGATTACATTCTCCCACTGAGCTGTGATGTAGAGGAGGAATTATTGATAAAGGATTTCCAATAATTTCTGCAATATAGAGAAATACAAAAAATATTTAAAGGAGATAGTGCTGCCTCTAAATTAAAAATAAAAGTGAGTTGTGTGCTAACCAGGTATGCTAGAATAGGATGGAAAAATACAAATTTATTCAACAGGATATTCCAGACATTTGGCTCCAAACAATGGCAATGGAGAAACCAACGATTTACAAACCTCAAGAACCACCTCCATAATGAGCAGGGGCTTTTACGAGCTGGGTACAAGGTTGCATTACTGGGTTCCAAAGAGCATTATGCAAAGGATGTGCCATAAACATCCATTTTATTCTAGAGAAAATCATACTCTGTCATATGGGCAAGATGAGCACAGGTGACAACTTTTTTTGAAAAGAAAAACTGAGATGTGTTGAGAGCTGGACAGATCAAGCAAGACTTGCTGTTTAGGTCTTTGCTCATGGAGAGCAAAACATAGATCCTTCTGAAACGCAGAGCCAATAACACCCATGGTTTCTAGAATTAGCATTTTTCCATCAGATCTTGAACCACCAAGAATAAAGTAGAACTCTACCTTTTAAAACAAGGAAGATGCTTGGCAGAAAATTCAATTTTCTGGCACCAGGTTCTTTGTGGAGGGGCGTTCTCAAATCATGAGAACAAAACTTTCCCACCACATGAAGCTGTGTTTTTAGGCCCATGGCCACTGGGAGTTTTAGTTGGTAAAGTTTTTGGGAATCCCTGTGTCTTCTTATACTGCACTTTTGGGTATCCTTCTCCTGAGTTTGTCCCATTGAATTGTAACTCCTGCTGACTTCCTAGAGTCTACAATTTCCTTCCATTTTCCATAGAAGTAGGTATGCAAGAAGCTATTCCTCATAAGAAACATACTTAGAATATGGCATGGTTTAAGCAATAACTCCCTATCCCAGCTTTCAACATTTCTTTGTTCTGCCTTCCCTTCTTTCTAATGTTCTGACACTTCTCCCTTAGGACCTGCCAGTAAAATGTGACCTGCTGTTTCACGTTACTCCTGTACTATGAAATAATTATGGTGCTATCTTAACTATTGAAAGCTTATATTGCTTACTGGCCCAACTTGCAGTATCCTGTCACTTTATAAATTTCTCAACGTATAAGCTGGAGTCAGAATTTGAAAGAACTTAAGGCAACATACATGGAAATAAAATCTGTATTAGGAATGAGATTTTGGTGGTTAACACCTTAATCCCAGCACTCAGGAGGCACAGGAAAGTAGATCTATGTGAGACCAAGGCCAGCATGGTCTACCAAGATATTCCTAAGACTACTAAGGCTATTTATTGCACAGAGAATCTCTGTCTCAAACAAACAAACAAAACCAACAAATAACACCATGCCCGACCAGCGGGGCCTAGTTATTCCTTGGTCACGGTGGGCTTGAACCTGAAAATAATGTGAGAGAAAGAAGAACGAGACCATGCAATCTTTGTCAAGGTCTAACTTTATTAGGCACAAAGAGGGCTTTTTAAAGCAAAGCAGGGAGGAAATGGGAAGGGGTAGCTGTGCTGACTCTGGGGCTCTGGTATTTTCCCAGGCCAAAAATATCAGACCCTAGATGTCTGCCTATTTCAGTTCCTGGCGTCTTAGTTCATCCAGTTCCTGGGTTGAATGGAACATAAATATCAGACCATAAGTGTCTGTTTATCTCAGTTCCTGGGTTGAATGGAACAGACTGCTTTTTCAGCAGTTTTCTGCTTTACCAAGATAAGGCTCAATTAGAGTTTTAAGGTATACGTTTTCTGTGCAAGTGGATGTGACTCAAGGCCAGCTCCCAACATATCCCCCTATTTTATTATTTTTTATGGAGGGTCTATCTTAGGCTGCGCAGTGGGTTCCCACAATCGGGACCCTGGGGATGGGCTTGTCACTATGTAAGGAATGGGTAGACCTCTGTCTTAGGCTACATAGGGTGCATCCGCCTCAGCACTCAAGGACATAGTAAAAATCAGGCAAGAAACTCAGGTAAGATGAGTACTCTCAGACACGGCCCTATGATATTCCCGCATTGAGGGACATACAGCCGAAGAGGAGGGTTTGCATCTGCTTTGTGGCACTGTGATACTCCCATCGTTGACGTCTCCATATTTTGAGAGAACCAGGTCCTCTGTTGTTCGAGTCCTGTGAAATCAAGTCCTTGTCTAGGGAGATCAGAATTGGCATTGTCAGCATCCTCAACAGGTTCCTCAGAGGAGTCCTGTTCCTTCCAAAGCTGATTATAGTGTACAAGAATAGGTTTTTGAGTATGGAATCAATTTGAGTTTTGACTGTTGAGTTAGTATCTGGAATGTCCAAGGCCCAAAAGTCAGCAGAAGCAATAATCCCACCAATGGTCCCAGGAAAGAAGGAAGCAGGGTAGAAAGCCAAGGAGGTGGAAAACCAGTTTCTTATACTCAGACTCTGCCTGTTCCTCTGTCATTTACGTTCCTCAAGACTTGTCTGTACTCTATCTAAGCTGTCTTCCACTAAGCCAGTCTTGTCAGCATAAAAGTAACATTCTCTTTTAAGGCCACACAAAGGCCACCCCTGTTGCAAGAATAATAGATCAAGCCCTCTTCTATTCTGTAACACAACTTGCTAAAGATGTATGTGAATCCTCTTAGATTTTTTAGTCCAGTATTATACCCTTTAATATCTTTATCTAATGCCACTGTGAGTCGATTGAAATGGGTGTTAGTCTGTACTAGAGAGGCTGGTTCTGTCCTACCCCAGCAGCTCCAAGACCTAGAATAACAGCCAAGGTAATGGCAGTTACCGGTTCTCTTTTTACATGGCTGAAAGTATCTCGACCCCAGAAGTTAAGGAAGGTTTCTTGGATCATGTATAGGGTGAGTCGAGGTACCAACTGGAACAACGTACAATCTCGTTTCATTAGAAAACTGAGACTACCACATAAGTAGTCAATCCAGAGGAACAGGCAAGATAGGTTCCATCTGGTGCTGTAACATAAATGTATTGTGAGGAAATTACGACTGTTTGGTTCCATATTGGAATTAATGAGGAGGGAGGAATCATGTGAGGACCAAGAAGACAAAGACCCAGTCCTGAGACTTGGACAATGGTTAGGCCTTGTTCTGTGGAGGAAGTAGGGCTCCATCTTAACTGGCTAGTATCATTAGTAAAGACAACATTATCAAAAAACATAACCTTCGTAAAAGGGGGACCTGGAGAAAAGCAAATCCAGCATTCTTGTAGATCTGTATTATTGGTCAGATGGAGGGTATGAATAGTTGAATTGGCTAATGCAAGAATCAATTCTGCAGAGGAAGGAGGTCCAGGGGGTAAGGTGGGTTGAAAATTTCCCTGTGACCTTCATGGGGGCTCTGCTAAGGTTTGGCAGAGGGTCTAACAGGAGGCCTACGAGGACATTTCCTTCTGGTGTAATTCAGGATTGGGGACAACGGCTGTTTTAGGGCTGAGGGAAGAGATTTTTGTAGCTGTATTTTAAAGGTAAGGCTCATATCTTCTCCTGAAAATATACAGGTGAAGACCTAGTGAACCCTCAAGTTGGCCACATGTAATTGTTTTCCCCCATTGGTGAAAGAGATCAACAAAGGATTACACCAGTGACTGGAGCATTGTCGATTATAGGAAACAGGTCCTGAATTTAACTCATAAGAAGGGGGATTTAGGGCGCTTAACCATTATAAGATTCTAACTAGAGGAGAGTTTCCAATATGTGTCCCCAGTGGTCTCACATCCCCAGGCAGCACAAAAGTACTCTTGTTCAAAGCCATATTTGTCCTCTATAGATCGGTCTCATGGGATCCAGGCATGACATATAGAAGGTGCCATAGTAAGATAAGTCCTGGACTGCCCATTAAAACATCCCGCTAGGGAAGTAGATCTAATATTTGTATTGACCGGTCTGGACTGGGCAAGTATTGCTAGGCATTCCTAACCTGGTTTCAGAAGCCCCCATAGCCAGGGCACAGAGATCAACAACTAAGAATCCAAAAGAGGGTTAGCCCAACATGTGAGGAGCAGCATTACATCTCCGGCTTCATTGAAGATGATCCATGTATAGTTTTAGATTCGATAATGGCTAGAGATGGCAGAACTCCTAAGGACAGCAGGCTGCAGGCGGTCCAGAGAAACAGCATGTTTGTATCTGGAATTTAAACACAATTGAATTCTTTCAGGGTTTCCCTTGGGTGGGTTATATAATTTTAACAGGCGTTCAGGCAGCCATCTGGAATTATTGTCTGAATATCAAATATGCAGGTATGTGCTTTTCCTTCAGATAAGCACTGATCTCATCCATGCCATTGGTTGTAAGTGGATCTTTCCCATAATGCCTGGCATGATCGTGTGCTGTGGTCGGATGCCAAAGGCAATCAGCAGCTGACTTTCCAAATTTATCATAGGTAAGAAATTAAGCACAAACAAGGAATGGTTTAGAAGATTTTTAGGATTATTTATTGGGGTACAATTTTTCTCCCAGAATACAGTTTATAAAGCATATTTTTAAGGTTCGTGTGTTCTTTTGACAACTCCTTGACCTTGGGGATTATAAGGAATGCTTGTAATATGTTTAATTTTCTTATTGGGTACAAAATGTTGAAATGTTTACTAGTATATCCAGATCCGTTGTCTGTCTTTATAATTTTTTGGAACTCCCATGTAAACAAAACTTTTTAAACAGTGACTTATCACATGTTTAGTGGCTTCCTAGCTCTTGGCAGTGGCCATTAAGAAGCCTGAATACATATCAACTGTCATATGTACATACTTTAATCTGTCAAATTTTGTAATATGAGTAACATCCATTTGCCATAAATGATTAGGAATCAGGCCTGTAGATTTATTCCCGGTATTAGTTTACTGATAAATATTGTGCACATATCACAGTGTTTGACAATCTGTTGAGCAGTCTCTGTAGTTAAACCAAACACTTTTCTTAGACTATTCCTATTTTGATGATGACGCCACCTTCTTAGGGGAGGCTGGAAATGAATCAATATATAAGGCCATTTTTGCAAAAACTGGAGGAAAGTATAACTACAACAAGAAGC